>NW_010269918.1:141067-164532 GCF_000690775.1 Eurypyga helias
TCTTTCCTTAACTCTTCTGTTAGTTCCTTATCTCCTTCGCTAGCTCCTTTGGTAGCTGCTTTGCTAATTCCTTTGCTTGTTCGTTTGTGTGCTGGTGCATTGGTTGGCTTTCCCAGTTGTGTTGTTGCTCATGGGACTCGTTCAGACTCTGCTGTGATTGTTCTCAGGCTCCAGCTCTCGGGCTCTCTGTCTCTGACTCTCACTACTCAGGATCTCGCTGTGCATCAGTTGCTAGGTGGTGAGCAGTTGTATCATATGTTTTATTGTCTATTATTTTAATTACTCATTAGTAATAGTATTGTTATATATTCATTTTTTTAATATGTAATAGTCATTTATATTCAATTACTAAATAGTTCTTATCACAATTTTATGAGCTTTCTTGTCTTTTCCTCTGACTCCCCTCCTCCACTGGAGGTGGCAGGGGTCACTTGTGGGAGTGGCTTCATGGTATTTTAAATCTGGCCGGGGCTAAACCACAACACCCTGCTTTTCTGGGGATGGCTGAACACTTGCCTGCCGATGGGAAGTGGTGAATGAATTCCTTGACTTGCTTTGCTTGTGTGTATGCCTTTTTTTTTTAACCTATTAAAGTGTCTTCATCTCAACCCATAAGTTTTCTCACTTTTACTCTTCCATGTCTGTTCCCCATCCCAGCAGGGGGGAGTGAGTGAGCAGCTGGGTGGTGCTTAATTGCCAGTTGGGCTTAAATCACAACATAAGTAAATTCACTTATGCTTTAAATAACAATTCTACAGAGACTGAAAAAATGTCTTTGCCTTGAATAATATTGCCTGCTTCAGACTGTTCCTATGGTTCTTTACTTGGGGACATTTTGGGGTTAAATTGGTGGTATACTTCTTCATTTGGAAGATTTTCCCCTAAGCATCATTTCTAATATCAGCTCTCTCTATTTTGTTTATGCAAGCACTTTCTTAAGAGGGATGAGGCAAATAATGGAAGAAAAAAAAAAGTGGTAGATATTGTTGTTCAAAGGAAGCAAACATTCCAGAAGAGATTAAAATAGACAAGAAGCAAAGAGAAAACAATAGGAAGTTAAGCTCTTAGTAAAATCTGAAAATGGGTCTGAATATAATGTTAACAAAGATGCACAGCTTACCATAACAAAGTTATGAAATACGCCTAAACATTTTGAAGGGGACTCAAATCCTCCTGTTTCAGGGATGACCTTGTTTATAACAAAGAGGAGAAGATAGGTAGATGCTTTTCCAGACTCTCTCCTTCTGTCATTGACTGCTGATGGGATTCTTTCAAATTCCTCTGTGACACAGAGCAGTGAGAGCCCGTACACAAGGCTAGCTGGGCCACCAGCTGTCTTAGCATGATAAAAATACCTACTTTGCTATGGAGTTGATCTGAAGCAACACAGAGGGAATTAAACAATAGAAAATATTCTTTTGCAGGGAAAGGATGGAAATCTTTCAAGGGTTATGGCTGAAGGGTATTTTTCCTTCCAAAATCAGAAAGAAAATATTTGTAGGAAATCTAAGGCTTCTAATTCCCATTGGGACATGTGACATGGGAGCTGATGTTTCTCTCAAAATGTCAGGATTACTGACATTTCCTGCAGAGTTCCCAATTCAACAGACCCTATGAGTTCACCCAAAGGCAAGACAGTACTCTTATGCTCAGCAGTACATGAAAATAGCTGTACAGTATAGCTCAACACCCTACCTCAGCTCCCTGGTGACAATAGTGGATGCTAAGAGAAGAATACAGGAACAGAATAAAAATAAAATCACTCTTCTTCAGAGTATTTTTTTCATTGTCCAGTGATTTATGACAGAAAATTCCTGAGCCAAAATGTTAATTTTGTAATTGTTCCTGCTATGAGTTTTCCCTCCTTGAATTTGTCTAATTGTTTTTTCCACAACATCTTGTGGAAAGTTGTTTCACAGTTACCCAGTATGAGGTTGTATTGTCTTTATCTGGGACCTGACATCTATGAGTTTTGCAGAGTAAATAAGAGTCAAGACAGCATTTTCTCATCCTCCTATGGGAGTGGGAAACCACAATACTATACTATGTCCAGCTCCCTCATTGCTCAAAAATTCTCCCCTCCAAAAACACCACCTCCCAGGTGTACTGGCTTGCCATGGCTTGGGAAGTGAAGTAGCTGATGTAAAAGGACACATAAGCACATCAAAAATTTTGATGCAAATACACATTCATTTTAAGGAATATATGGAGTGAATAATACACGAATGACACAATATATCAAGAAGTAGATACAGCAAGAAAACGTCTACATGAGCTGTTCTGAACTGAGTCAAAAGAAAGTAGATGGGATGGAACTGAGGCAGAATATTTTACAGCTTTGTGTTTGGAATATTTCCTTTTCTCCACAACACACTGTTTTTTTCAAAAGCATGGAGGGTCCCTCCCCTGCATTAGCCATTTTTCTGGTTTTGGTCTCTTCCTCTGGACCAGTGAGTAACTCCTACCTTCTTTTATAACCTCTGTTAGAGTACCCTGTTTCTCAATGTCATCACATGAACGTTGCATAATAGCTTGTACTCCCAGGCTACCTCAACCCTGTTACAACTTTACGTGTCCAAAGACAAAATAGGGTTTTTTCCACGCTGAACTTTAACCTGCTGTTAGTAAGAAAAATCAACATGGTAGGTAGGTAGGTGCTCCATTCACAATGAAGCTTGTAGTTTAACAGTGATATGGGAAGACTCTCAAATGACATCTAAGAGAATTTGCTAGCTGAAGATTTTGCAAATCATTGTAAGTAGTAAGCAATTAGGTATTTTTGAGCACTCCACTGACCCCATTGTCTTCTGTATTTTTGAAGCTAGAAAAGCTATCAGAGAAGCAGTGTATAAATGCAGCTCTTACAATTTGCGTTTACGTAAGTAAGAGAATTATTCTGAATCCACTTTTAATTCTCTGTTTCTTTCATAAGATAGGAAAGCAACAAGAGAGATAATTCTGAAATACTATGAAGTCTGAAAGGTCATCTCAGATGTATTGAAAATAAAAGAAAATGAAGCAAGCTGCTATTAGGTTTTTGAATAGCCTCCTGATCTAAAGACATTAAACACCGTTAACAGCTCTAGGGTCAGAGGCTGAGAAGGCTCATTCAGCAGCCTGGCAGAGTGCAAGGTCATCTAAAACAAAGAATAGCATACAAGGGGAGAAAAATAAGGTAGTTTTATTGGAGATGTCTTCTAAGACCTATGTGTTTATCTCAACAACCTCTTTGAAACCATGACATAAATGTCAGGACTGTGGAGATTTCAGAGACATTTATCCCAAAAGCCAGTGATAAATACCCATGCCACTCTAGCTCTTCCTTTGTCCTGAACTCATTAGCATATGACATCTAGGTGCCTCTCCATATTGCATTTACTAGAGGATGGGCATTTGCCAAATGCAGTTCATTCCCTCTCTCCTACCCTAGAGGACTGTCATCTTTAAGCAGTTTTCTTCTAAGTGTATGTGCTCTTACATGTCACTGTCTGCAGCCAGCAGTCTCGGGAATTAATTCAATAGAAGTAGGGCAAGAAGTTTTTCCTCTTCTCACATACATCCTACCACAGAAGTAGTGTGCACATGTCACAGGAAAGATCCAACAGCAGTAGGACTAGCTGGAATCCATGGGACATCAGACTGCTTTCAGGACAAACCTAGCACTTGTTGCTCAACTGCAACATAAATACACGGACAGATTTTTGCACCCTTCCAAAATGATCTGAACTTTTAGAGAGAGGAACTAATGTTCTTCTAGGATGGCATCAGCATGGAAGAGTTAGAGATTAAATTTTGGTAGATTGGAACTAAATAATTAAACTGTCTGGTCTTCATAACAGAGTTTCAGCACTGAAACTCAGGAAAGCAAAAACTGAGCCTGAAAAAAAAGTAATATGCAAACCTTAAAAACCTCTACTATTACTTTCTGTGATGTGGTCAAAGGGAGAAGTGGAACTGAAACAACTTCTAGACCTCAAATTGTGTCTAAGGTAAACTGGAGTGAATGATAACCACTGTAGCTACCATTAAGAAGTGTTGGGGGTATCTGTGTCTGTGGTTTCAAAGTTAGCAATAATCCAGCATTGTATGCAAATCAGTGACCTCTACCAAGAACGGAGGATGTGTTTCCCACTTTAGCTGGTGGTAAATATGGTAAACAAAATGTAAACACTGGCATAACAGCTTATTTAAATATAACAAGCTTGCATTAATGATAATATTCTCATCTGCCATTTGTGAACTAGCTATGGACATGCTTTACAAAATGTTCCCAATATTCACAATTAGGTCTTGATAAAAATGTGGAGACGAAATGGCACCAGGAAATAATATTAACTGAGATGCCTTATGTAATCTCTTCACACTAAACAGCACACAATAGCTTCATCCAAATAAAAAACTGGCTTTTACTTCACCGCAGTTCATAGCTTCCTCATTAGAAGAATTCTTCAATGAGTCAGGATTTGGGGCAGATGCCTCCATTCCTCTGGGCCTTATGCATTACGAAAATGTTCCACTGTAAAACAGGACACAAATCCTACTTCAATTGTCCTCCAAGCCCTATTATCATCACAGCAATATTTTCTGATGTTTATTGGGCTGGAAAAGCATTGCCACTTATTCAGGCACATGGACAAAGAAGTCCTGCCTTGCAGTGTGAGAGCTTTCCTGGAGCATAATATGTACCTTATGTTTTATGTGCACTGGACATGTGCTTTGCCATTAATGAATTATTAGCATATTTGAAGTTAAAAAAGTGCTGGTGGTAGTTAACTGTATTCATTATATAGGGATGGTTCTTTGCTGCAAGGCAGTTTTATTACTAGGTTTTTACTGACAAAAGTGACTTGTTAAAGCTTTCACTGATATAAAAACATGGCTTGCTGAGATCTGTACTGAAGGAAAAAAATACCCTGCTAAAATTTCTTTGGAGAATGCATACTTTGCTGAAGTGTGTTACTGGGGACAAATGACTTGCTAAAAATCATACTGACTAAAAATTACATGTATTGACAAAGTAAACTAAGTTTTTATATTATCAAAGACATTGAATGTTCCACTGTCCATAAATACAACTCCATATTTTCAATTAACCTGCCACAGATAAGGTGCAACCACACAGCATGGGATTGGATAGGGCATAGGAAACTAGTGTCAAGGTGGGACAGAGCAGTCAGCAAAAAAGACAACAATGGCAGAATAATCATTTTGAGGACAGAGTTCTGTTGCTTCAATATCCAATTTGCAAACGCTTTGAAACATTTGTAATGGTGATAATGTATCCGTAGCTTTTCATGTCCTTTTACAGCACAAGACAATATAAAACCACAGGAATTGAGAAATTACACTTAAATAATCTTGGAGTCCTTTACAGCTCTTGTCTTTCTCCCAGTTTTAGGAAGCTAGCATCACCCTGCTACCGCAGCATTGGTGAAAACATTGCCCTGGTGACACAGCCTTACATGTTCCGTCGAATTTACCAAGACATTTATGCTACCTTTCCTGGATATAAACAGCCTATGGTTACATGGGTGAACACATCTCCAAAAGAAGGGAATGAATGACTAAGCCAACACTTTACATTCTGCTAAGAAAAACATGATGAGAAGCAAAGAAGATGCTGCTGAAATTGTAAGAACTTTCTGAGTGGTCGATATTGACACAATAGTCACTCCTACTGTGTGCTCTGTATCCAGTAGCCCATGTGGCTCCATTGAACTTCTGGTCCCTTAGATGACATACCTCTCAGACATCAGGGACCATCAAGGAGTTGGTCACCTGCCTTCTTTTTATACCCAGTGCAGAGAAATAAGCACTTTTAAAGTGAATCATCTGACATAAATAGAACATCTGCTCTTGAGGAGATTAATTTCAGTGTAAAATATCTTTTTCTTTCTCAGTGGAGAAAAAGTCTATGTAGGATTTTTTGATAACTAGCTTAGCTGTGTACAGATAATATATTGTCTATCTCTTGTTGAAATGAAGCCCAACTTTTTTGTCCATGGTGCATAAAAATAAAAACTGCAGAGCCCATTATAGCTCCGCTCCCCATGCATGTTCATTTTTTATGCTGAACAACCTCAGTTTCCCTTCAACCCTGGTATCACCAGTATAAATCTAAGTAGCAGAAGGATTTATTTCAAAAGTATCATGTAATGTTTTCTTGCCTGTCTCTAAGAATTCCCAGGGTCAAAGGTTTTGACACCATCTGCATTCATTTTATGTACATCAGAAGTTTCCCTGACAAAAAAAAAGAGGGTCTTTTCTTTAAATCAGTATTGATTTATTATAAATTCACACAGCAAAACCAGAATGAAGAATACATTAAAGGAGACCTGATGCACCAAACCCGTGCATAAGAGCAGAGAATAAGCACTCCTAAGATAACTTTCCACCTTGAAGTTTGCTGTGACTTCTTATATTCATTTTTGCTACACAGGGACTCATTTGTCGCATCACCATGTGTCTAAGTTAGCAGTGCTGGAGCTCCTTTACAGCACTGCCTCAGCTTCAATGATAATGGTCATGTAGAGACTGGATCTGCCATGGTAATATCCTAATGACTGTTTTTATTTTCCCCATCATATTCCTAGTAGCAGGGCAACAATTATTTAAAGAAGTTTAAGGATGATCAATGTGAAACTAAATCTGAAAGGGATAAATTACACATATTTACACCCAAATCTTCCTGTAGACTTTGAACTTCAATGTCCACCTTTAATCAGTCTAGATAAAGACTTTCAAAATGCAAATCCTCTGAAATACACTTTTTCCAAAAGCAGAGCGTCATTTACTTATTTTTACTGCACTTCTACAGTGATCTGACACATCCTTACTTGTATATCAATTAAATGTTTCTTAAAGATTAGAGCAGTCTATTCATTGCTGATTCTGATGTGCAATCTTCTTTTTTTAAATTCTCCTCAACACTGAGAACAATTATTTTCCCATTTCATTTTTCCAGAAACTGAAATATGTATTTTTGAAGATACCTTACTGGTTTGTTTCCTTCTCCAAGATTATTCTGAAGGATTTTTGGGATAATAGTCATTTACTTGAAGAAGTAATTAGCTATAAATAGTCTGTCATTCATAAGTTATATCATCATTGCTTTACTGTTATTATTATTACTTTTAGAGGAGAAGGGAGATCCTGTGTGTTGTGAAATGAGAAATTCTGCAGTGTATTACTCTGAAACCGTGCAAGTCCCTGAGGCTATAGAGAGAGATAAAGACACAAGATAGGATACTAATTAGAAAATATGTAGTCCTGAGGCAAATCATGGCAAATTACTTAGGTGTGCTGTAGAGAAAGTGTCAATGCCTGTAGTAGCATAAAGAAAGCCTTAAAGGAATTTGGGATAATACACATCCATGCCTATTGGTTAAAAGTTAGAGGCAGAAACTGTCTTGTATGTTAAATGCTAAAATACAGTGAGTTCAGCCCACAGGTGGGAAGGCTAGTGATGCTAAACCCCTAGGAAGCTGTGGCCAAATGAAAGCATTAACTTTTGAAACTTTTCCAGAGAATAGTCTTATTGCTGGCATTTGTTTTTGATGACAGGTGAGAAAGCACAAACAGCAGGGCCTCATTAACATGCATGCATTGTAATTAAAAAAAATAAAGATGAAAAATACAGGGAACATCTCATCTTCAGAGCAAGGATTTAACAGCAGAGCAGTGCAGGTCAAGATCCTATTCAAGGTACCAGCGCTTCCTAAGACAAAAATGGTATTGTACAATTGCCAAGATAAACAACTAGGCATGCAGCATTCTTGACTTTTACTGTGAGGCCATATACCTGCTAATACAGCAGATTCAATTTCTCATTTCAGGTTCACACCATTATAGGTGAGTTGTGATTGTATACCAAACACTGCTAACACCTTCAGAAAGCTCATGCATTCTGTTAGCATACCAAATAAAAGATAGCCTAAAGGGGTAACGTACTGTCACCCTCTTAATTAAATATGTATTTCTATTACCTAGTGTCTATAGTCAGTTTTCAGTGCATCTGCAATGTAATTCTGCATGCAGAGCTAACAGAACGAATACTGGGGAATTATGAATCTAGTAATAACTCTAGCAACTGCCTTCTGCAAACTCCTTCTCATGTGAATCATCACACTGAACCCAAGGAGACTGGTCTCTTAAGGACTGTTCTTACAACTACGTGGTGTCACAATTTGTTGTAACAGTACTATAACCTGTGCAGCGAATGCATTACTCAGTGTTTTCTTTAATAACCATGTGGATTCTCTGTTTCTGCTTTACCACTTATTGAAGCCATTGATTTCTTCAGAACAGAAGTCATCATGACTCAGCATGGGTTTTTAGAAACTGATAACTTCTCTGAAATGGACACTTCATACATTTCATTGTCATGAGACACGTACCCATGCTAGTATGTCAGTTGTCTTTGGAGACTTCAAAGGAATCTGTGAAACTTCAAAAAATAAAAACGTGAACTCAGAAGATTCCTGTTTTGTTATCAGGTCTGAAACTGCAGCATTCAATTCAAGGGTACTTTCATATTTGGAAACTGTTTGTTTTTTTAAATACTGTTTTAAATGAGAAAAATCCTGGGAAAGAAATGAGGATCACAGAGAGACAGAGGCAGAGAGCACTCTTGTACTTGAACTAAATGTGACTTGTCAGGATTATAATCATGTATGCACTGCATCAGAGAACACAGTGTTAGGAGATATTTTCACAGCTCAAAAGAGAAAAAGACTTGAAGATCAGTCTGAATTTACAAAAGTTGAAAAAAGACAAAGAAAATCTGCTGGTAGCTCACAGCACATCAAGAAGAGGAAGAAGTAGCTTTATGCACTCCTCTCTTTTGAAGGCAATTCCATCTTGAAGTTCTGCTCGGAGGAGGCCTCTGGGTTTCCCTTTCTGTCTGTAACATGGCAAAAGTCACATTTCAAAGTGAAGGAAAAAATGTCCTCAAGTTCTTGGATTTCAGAGAAACTTTAGATATTTCTGGGTTTTGCATTAGTTCATGGTTTTTTCCCTTTTCTTTCTGTAGCTCCACAGCAACCCAATAATGACCATCTCTTATCTTGCAAGTTAGACAAACACAGGGTACAACTAAGCAAAATGCCTTAAACAGTCAAGCCCACAGCAACCAAAAATGTTGGGAACAGCAGAGAGGACTGCTTTCATGGGGCTTGCATTTAGTACGCAGTACTTTGCAGGGATGTTTCAGAGCTGTGTGTTGCAAATGGGGTCTGTGCTTTGCAGCCCTCCTTTTTGAGCAGGACTGATGGGTAGCTAACCCTCAACTAAACAGAAGTGATGACTTTGGCAAAGCAGTTTAAAAAGCCTTTCATTATAGCCAAGAACGCTCAATTCCCTTTCAAAAGTGACTTTCTCTGGGCTTGCGTATGCTATATATCCCCAAAGGGTTAGAAGATCAATGAGAGACTTCTCTGTGTGTTCAAATACCATCTCCTTGTCCTTCAGACTATTCCATCCATATTTGAATACAAAGCATGACTAGAGGTTAATTGTTGCATCCTATCATCAAGACATCTTTAAATTCTTCCTATCTTCCTGAGAAAGATCTTTTTATATAAAGAAATCATATATTCTGTGTTTTTCCCATCAGTGTGCCATGTTGTGTTGCAGCATATTCCTTAGTCCAGGAACCCACAGCAACCAACTGTTTTTTCCATAGTTTACCTATGACATTTCATCAGTTGAAAACGCCTCTATCAGAGCTTTTTATCCTGAGAGCAATACCGCATGGTGTGACCCACGCACAGAAATCAACATTTAAAAGTCCCTGCTTCATTATTTTGCCTTATTTCCTGCCCTGATTGAGTGAGAAGGGCAAAGGGCAGGGATCCTGACAGCATGTGATTATGGGCAGACCCCAGACAGCAGCGGTGAGGAAGCTGTTCAGAGGATGTTGCTGAAGAATGAATATTTATGATTTCTTATCCTGTAACCTATTTCAAAGTATAAAACCCACAGCACAATAATGCTCAGGGCTTGGCAAAACCCACAAAGCAACAGAAATCATTTATTCTGTGAAGGGGGGAGCTTGTGTGAAGGTAATTGAAGGGAGATTTTGACCATGTCTTTGATACTGACTCTGACTTAACGCTAAATCTGAGGGCTAAACTATGTCTGCAGCTATCCTTGTAGTAAAGAACCAACAGATGTGTGTGGATGTAGATAAGAATAGAATCTATCTCATGACGGGAAGTTCGGAAAGTAGATTAATTTCCTAGGGAAAAAACCATGCAGAAAATCACCTTTATGTTTTCATGAATGCCTTCCTGAATTTTACTTAAGAATAGTATAGTTTAGTATAAAAACCTTTTAAAAAATGAGAATAAATTTTATTTGAAATGTTGTGGTTTTTTGGTTGGTTTTTGTTTGTTTGTTTGTTTGTTAGGGGTTTTTTTTGAGTCCTGAGTACTTAGATTACAAGGAAGTTTTGTGGCAAAATGTTCCATTTCATCCCTAAAGTCACTTGTCACTGATATACAGCAGATCAAAATTGGTCATGCTTTTTCCAAACATCTCTAGTCTCAGTTCTCAAGAACACCATCAGGAACGATATTCAAGAAGTCCTATTCAGAAACAAATCAAAACATTCAATATAAGAATCTTGTATCTCAGAGATGGATGTCTAAAGGAGATGTCAAAAATAGTTGGATGAGCTGCTGTCTGGAAATGTCTCTTTGCTGCAACTCTGAAGGAAGCCTACAGTGACCGAGTCACACTTTGCTTTTTAGCAGGGTTCACTTCTGCCGATTTAAAAGTATCTCAGTATGGTCATGGCTGGGCAGCCTAGCATCTGCTTCAGACTGAGAAGGCAACATCCAAATGTCTTTCCACCTGACTGTTTTCCATGGCTTATTCCAGTTCAAATATCAAAGGATCTGCAGGCAGTCTTGGGTTCAGCACAGAGTGGAGTGGTGGCTACCACCTTCTTCACAGTCAAGGCAGAAGTGGAGACACATCATTTGATGTAGTGACTTCACACTACAATAAGGGAACAGGAAAAGCAAATTCCAGTGTCATCCTTGTTCCAGTATCATCCCTGGAGCAGGTGGAGTGACCTGGGCATTAGGCAGTAATTATTCCCAGCATTCCTTGGCAAGGGGAGGTGTTGAGAATTTCATGACCTGATTGATAGACAGCTCCTTCATGAACATACCTATTTACTTGTTGCTTACTCAGGAAGGTTGTTGTGGCTACTCCTCTGAATCATCACGCTCTTTCCTTGAACTCTGAGTTCGGGACCACAATACCTATGGTCTTTCTTGGACACCCTGCTTAAGTGCTTTACAGCATTCCTCTTTCCTATGTATAAAATTACAGGATTGCTCCTTGTCAGTCCAGGGGTAACACTGCAATGACAGTCAATAAGCCAATCAGGCTCTGTTCGCACAACTCACCTTTGCAGCTTTCTGTCTTTAAATTGTTAATACACTTCAGGTCTTATAGAGAGTCTTCAACATAAATCTTGCCTCTGTGCTTCTGGGTGCAATGAAAGACATGGAACTGAGTTGAATTATTGAAATTTAACAAAGGAGAGCTGGGGGACATGCCTTCTCTGAGCACCTGTGTATGTCCAGGATGACACCACACACACGAATCTTGGCAGACTAGAGTTTTGCCCTTTCCCTTTTGCATGGAGGATATCTTTCACCTGACCTTCATCCAGGAAAGAGAGAGGGAATGCATTGACTAGCAAATTTAAGGCTGGTAGCAGCTTGTTTTTTCCCCCTTTTCAGATGAATCAGTTTTTATCTCTGCAGTGTACGTGTGATTGAAAACCGTGCTTCCAAAACACAGGCAGAATACTGCGCTACACAGGGAAGAGAGCAACATGGCAACATGGTTTATAAAATTGTCTTAACCCATCCCAACTGAATTTGCATGTTTGGATCTGGTAGATGGTCCATAGTAACGTAACCTATCTTCTCAACTAGCCTGGACACTCACAAGATGTAAGCCTGGTTTAAAAATACAAAACCAACCCAAAACCAAAACAGCAGCCTATTTTCAGAAATACGAAAAGCTTCCAGATTCCTTCCCTTCTTCCTTCTCTTGCCACATTGCCTGACACTGCATGCTGTCCTGGCTCTGCTCCTCACCACCCACGAACCAGGAGATTAAATTCATTGGCTTTGGTCTCCCCATGAATCTGTATGAGTTATCAGGCAGCCCCAGCTACCCCTTCTGCATTATTTTTCACTGTAGCTTTGGCTTGCTAGAGCAACAGTAAATCTTTAGTTCATTTCTTTCCACAGCCCCTTGTTGCATGCAGGGTCAGACAGAGGGAACCTCCAGCCTCACTAAACAGAAACTACTCCCAAGGTGACAAATGCTCCAGGCATGAGCATCCCCACAGACTCTCAGATGTTATATTGTAGTGGTGACTGGACAGCCAGGATACCAATAAGACAGTGCAGACTCTGTCTTGCTCATCCAGGTGAAAAAAATAGATGATTTTAACAAAAAGTCTGCTTTATTGATCTGTGTACATTCCTTGAGAGTAATTAACTGTGAAATGCCTCAGATTCCTATAATAAAGTCTGTTAATTCTTCTGCACTAACAGGAAGGCACATCCCTCCCTGTATTTCAAGCACCAGCAATTCCAGATAAACAAGGAGGGTTTAATGCATGTATAAAAAAGATCTCAATGTATTATTGGGAATGACATTTCAAACAGTAACCTATTTATATCCAAAGCAAACTGAAAATGGCTCAAATAAAATTTCTATGATATCACTGTTCAATATCCTAGTCAAAAAGAAACAATCTGTGCCAGCTACACTCATCTGAAGAAATTCCAAGAGCAATAAGAGAAAGGTAATTTTCTGGTTGTGAAGGTTATTTACAAGACAAGTCACTGGGGACCCACTGGCACCATTTATGGTTGCCACATACCTCTACTGCACAACTCCCAGGTGACACCGAATGCATATTTGTAGCACAGCTCTCCATACAGTGTCAATGCTATACAACTGTGCTACATGACAGAGAGCTTATAAATCTTCTTAGGAAATGAAAATGCTTAACGAGGTCACCAAATGGAAAGGATAGGCAGGAAGTCATTCAAGCACAAATGCTGGTCATACAAGATCTTTGCATATATACACATTGTTAAGTCTAATTCTTGGCAGCAGGAGGAATGTCCTTGCATATAGGTGCCCTCATTTGTCCCCAGCAGTGGGTATGACCACCTTTAGAGGTTGAAAGAGGTTTGCCTTCAACATGTGCTTAAACAGAGAGCAAACACCCCCAGGAGAATACAGCTGTGTTTCAAGGTAGCAGAACTACGGCAAAACACAAACTACCCTAGGTGTGAAATATTCCACTGTAAATAAAAATAGATCATATAAGACCTAGACTTATCCTGTCCTTTATATTGCAATACCTGCTTCTAAATCTCTTCCTCTCTCTGCCACAGGAAAACTTTTCTGAAAAGAACCACTAAAGAAAGAAAACCATCCCTGTCTCTGGAGACATTCTTCTTCCTAGCATCTAACACACAGAGGAAGCAACTGATACGAAAAAAACCTGCAGAGTTCAAGGAGAAGAGCAACCTCTTGTAGCAGCCACTGGCAGTTCCAGGAACACCTCCTAAATTTACAATGCTCTCAAAAAGGCCAGAAAACAAATTTCTGTCTGCAATCTCCTTCTTTGGCAACAAAGGTCAAACAAAATTCTTACCTAGTGCTGTCAGTATATTTTTCCTTGAATTTTTTTCCTGGTGAAAAGACCCTACCTCTTGCAAAACATATATTCTATCAGGAAGTATTAGTTATACACCTCAGATTGTTGTGGTTTATGAACCTGCATCAACATTGCATAGATGGTATGAAGATAAAAGCAATCCAATAAATTGTTCACTTGTAGGTTTTTTTGTGAAACTAATGCCTAGCAGTATCTTCTTGCATCACAGATGTTATAGTATGTAAACTATCTGTGTGTTCACAAAGTTGGATGGTAGACAATTTCCCTTTAAAGCAGCACAATCACAATTAAACAAATACAACCTTCATCATGCATTGTATTTGCACATGTTTATAGCATATTATATTGAACCTAATAGCTAAGCATGGGGAGATAGCAAAGGTAGAGATACACCACTCTCATGCAATTCTTTTCTGAAAAGTCATCTGCAATATCAGATTCAGTTAACCCACACCTTTTCCCAGTTGCCAGCTGGGAGTTACTGGCTCTATTACACAAGTGTGTACAAGATTAATCCAGCCAGAATTAATCATAACCTACAGAGTGAACAATATTTCAGCTGAAAAAGGTCTACTCAGAATGCATGGGAACTAATGAGGCCATAAGGTAAGAGCTGATAGTGTGTGTTTGGGTTTTATCAGGTATGGGCAGGGGTCAGGCCTTTAGTAGTAGTGTGAACTTAGATCAACTTAAACTTCTGGTATAACTTCACCATAAGGAAAATTAATGTCAAAACTCCACTCCAAAGGAGAGTAATTGGGTGCAAAATGAATGTTTTCGGATGACTAAGAAAATGTGTTTTTTTTGTTTTGATTCATCTTTAATTAGATGAGAGACAAATATTGCATCACATGCTGTTAGGGCTCAATACCAGGCAATCAGCAATATAAAGTTCAATGCTATTTACATTTGTTTTCTCTCTCCCTCACTCCCAAGTGCATTATGTCTTCCCACTCATTAAATAGTCACGTACAGAATTGTTCTCAGTTTATTAAAATGCAAAGGAAATTTCTGCATCTCTTCTTTAAACAAATACCTACTAAAGTACTAAGAATTGCCCAACTCAGAATTGTAGTGTATCTCTCAATATTGTTATTTATCGTCACTGCATTGAGCCTTTAGTTGGCGTATTACCGCAGTAACATGAGAGAAAACAGGTATCTGCCCATCAGTATCCCTGAGATGCAGAATACATCCTCTGCTCCCAATACAGCAGCCTATTTCAGTCATGAAATACCTAAGATGAACTTAAAATTAAAAATTTTGCCCCAAGATGCTGAGTCCAGAGTTAGTGAAAGCTCCATATAGCATATGAAAAACAAATAATGAATTTCACTCAGGCAAAAGTTCCTTAAGTGGGAATAAAATTATTTCACATTTTATCTCCTAAGGTATATTTTTTACAAGGACATAAAACAAAGGTGGTAAAACAGTTTCCCCTGAACTGATGCCAGCAGTCTGGCAGAGAATCTCTCGGTGTGTTTTGGATATGGATAGGAAATCTGTAATGTTATTAGAGAGAGAATTGTTACCCAGAATTGTTCCTTAGAAAATGTCAGTAGAAACAGCTTGGAAAATATTTTCCTGGGTGTGATGGTTTTCAGATTTCTTAATTATGTAGTCAGTGAAACAAGAAAAAGAGTACTGTTTAGACTTGATTTTATCAAGTAATAAGACCATTCAGAAAATTGTATAAAAACCAACTCAGATTGAGAAGTGATGGATTATTTCTGTTCAAGTAAAATTAAAGAATAAAAGAATAGGTCTACAGCTAAGACTGCTCTGAATAACCAAGTGTTGAAAAGTTAAAGAAGCTTCATAGTAAAATTGGACAGATGAAGGCACACAGAAAACTTTGAAAATGGACTTTTTCATAGAAAATGAGTTAACGTGATCAGGAATCTGTATTCCCCCATAGAATGAAAATCTTGGATAAAGAGCTATCTGATCCACTGGAATATTTAGTGGAAAATTCAGTGTAGTCTGAGAATAAGAAGGATAATAAAAATAAGAACAGAATAGAAAAAAGCACTGACATCTGTAAGTGGGACGTCAAGTCAGGCAAAGCTTGCTGTGGTAATGCCCAAAAAATCAAGCTGAATTCAGTCTTCTGAAAGAGAGGAGAGAGGAAAATTGTCCAGCCATATAAATTAATTATTACAGAACAAGGACACAAAAATACTAAGGAGTAAGGTAATGTTAGTGTGGTCCAAACCTAAATATACTTTGGTTAGCTTCCAAGACTGATGATATAGAAAACTAATTCAAAATTAAATCAGATAATAAGAATGCATGTTTAAAACTAAAAATTTTCGTAACTGCAATAGGAAAAAGGCTTACAGAACATAGGTCAGGTAGAGAGATAATTTCTTCAGAATTGGTACTGAATTGTAAATCCCACAGCAAGTATTTTAGCAAGTTCTTCTGCATAATTGAAGATAGCAAATGAGGTATCTATATTTAGGTAAGTGATGTGAGCAATTTCAACCCTCTCAGTCTAAACTCCAACAGAGCAAGCTTGGAAGGAATGGATAAGTTCCACTTAGAAGCAGCTGAGACAAAATTTAAAATGGTTTGTTAAGGAGACTTCTCGACAGGTTGCCCTGGAACCTAAACCATTCTATGACTCCATGGAACTCTTCTTTGATGATCTTTGGCCAGAATAAATGAAGTATATCTCATTTATCTGGACTTCAGTAAATATTTTTATGTTCTTCTGTAAATATTTAAATATTAGTTAAGCTGGCAAACGTAAAGATTTATAAAGGAACCATAAGGAATACATTAGAGACAGTGTATGATTTATTTTACTTATCTGTTCTTAAATTATATTATACTCTGTTAAAAGAGTGAGTAGGTGAGGTGCAATTCCTGGAAAGATCAGAGGTTTGTCCCTAGTTGGAGACTACTGTGAGTGATGAGCCAAGGAAGGAGAGAGACAATACACGGGTCTGGGAGCTGGAGCTCAAGCAGAGAAATTCAAATGTTCTTTAAGGACAGGAGAGGACAGGCAGCTCTCAGAGGGGACAGAAAGAGTTTCTCCATCAGCCAGAGGTGACTGGGCACAGAGGTCATTGAGATGACTGAAGGTAAACACAACAAGAAGGAGCTTACGACAGGGGCCAAATGGACAGGAGAAAAATATCAATTAGCCTTTTTGTTACTACTCTATCTTGCCTATCTATGTCGTGTTTTCTCTGTTTTGGAAGTTAATTATTCAGATTGTAATTAAAGCCAATTTTTTTAGTGCAGAATCTTGTGGCCTACTTGGGGCAGCTTGCAACAAGGTTTGCCTCCCTCATTTCAAAGTTGCAGCTGACTTAAGGGTCCTGTCATGCTGGGGAAGAGAATGACATAAACAGTAAATGAAAATGGGTAGGGCTGAAGGGAGGGCTGGAGCACCTCTCCTATCATGAAAGGCTGACAGAGCTGGGCTTGTTCAGCCTGGAGAAGAGAAGGCTCAGGGAGAATTTGTAGCAGCCTTCCAGTACCTGAAGGGGCTACAAGGAAGCTGGGGTGGTGAATTTTTACAAGGCCCTGTAGTGACAGGACAAGGGGTAACAGGTTTAAATTAAAAAGGGGTAGATTTAGATCACATATCAGAAGAAATTCTTCACAGAGAGGGTGGTGAGGCACTGGAACACATTGCCCAGAGAAGCTGTGGATGCCCCATCCCTGGCTGTCTTCAAGGCCAGGCTGGATGAGGCTTGGAGCAACCTGGTCTAGTGAAAGGTGTCCCTGCCCATGGCAGGGGGGTTGGAACTGGATGATCTTTAAGGTCCCTTCCAACCTAAACTATTCTATGATTCTCTGATTTAATGATTCTATAATATCTGTTGAGAAAAGGGTAACCAGTGCAGCTCATCAGGAGCTATTGTTTACATTAGTGACCATAAAGTACTGCAGTCCATGCTCATGAAATCCATCCCTGGCACAACACTGAAAGTAACATCAATGCAGGGAATGCTGAAGTATCATACAAAGAGAAAGACATGATTATAGGAGTAGAAAATAAAAGCAATGAAATAAGGTAAAATTAACTATCAATATCAGTCTGAATTCATAGGAAAGACAAGAGTAAGTTGGGAGGTCTTTGGGTAAAAACAGCAGAGAGGGATGATGTGAGCATTTTTGAACTCAAGAATAATTCAGTAACCCATGAGATGTGGTCAGAGTAATGTAAAAGTGACTCCACTATGTTTTAAAAGAAAGGTTTCTAGTAGAACAGTAAAACTGCTGATATTTTTCCTGTTGTACAAGGCATTGCTAAACCCTTGCCTAAAATACCTAGAACTTAGCTGATCCCCTACATTAAAGAAAGATGACGTGAAACCAGAAGAACCACAGATAAAGAATATGAAGCTGAGTTTCTATACTTTGTGAGAAGAATCTAAGTAAGCATGGCAAATTGAAGCCTGAGGGGGCAATATCTTTTTTTCTATAACTATATGACTCAAGTAAATAATAATAATAATAATAAATAAAAAAGCTAAGGGATAAGAGCAAGTCAGAAGTGAAAGTTATGTCTAGAGTGTTCCCACTAACACATTTATGGAAATTAGAAGGTTTCTAACAGTCAGAGCAAAAATTGGAACAATTTCCCCGTCTTACTGCAGGAGATAACGTGGAATTATACAGCAGGTGCTAAATTATATCTACCTGAAAGTCTGAGGAGAGCAAAAGTGTTTTGGTTTTTTTTCCAAAATATCAGGCTCCTGAAGAAAATGCTAAATTAAAAGACTCCATAGTAACAGTGAGAATTATGATTTGGAAAAGAAATGTAATTAAATTTTCATACCTATCTTTTCTCAGGTGTTTTCCCAGGTGTTTTTGCTTTAATGAGAAGCTAAAGATCTTTTTTTATCCATGCCTGACCAAGCCTGTTAGATATCAGGTCTAATAGCAAGTGCAGCAATAAAATTCTGTAGTTCTCCACCTATTTCATTCTCAGGTCCTTAAGAAGCAGAACTATGTCATGTTCATATTCTTCAAAGGCAAGGCACATTCTTCAGCTAGGTTTTGACTGGCATTAACAATTGGATGTTTACTTAAAAACAAGTTGCTATCAAAAAATCAGTTCTGAAACTGCATGCATGAGAAGACAAAGAAGAGATTTAACCACATGAAACAGATTTTTGTCATGTTGCTTAATCAATTACTAGAAAATCCTGAGATATTATGACAATGGAACTATCAAAGAAACTATGCCAAATGGCCAAGACTGCTATTTAATTCCTAAATAAGAGATTAGTGACTATCTAGGTCATGTCTGCATTTCATCACACTTTAAAATATGCCTTGTAAATTCCACTTACAGCATCATGTCCTAACAATATTTGACAAAAAATGGTCTGTTATCATCTTCGGACTGTCAAACCTGAATCTGCAGTGTTGAACAAGTACCACAAGCTTCACCTAAATTATGAATTGCATAACAAACCATGATTGATTCCTTAATTTCCATTTTAATGGCACTACAAATGGCAATATTTACGCCCCTTTTGGCATTGTACCTCATTTTGGCACCACAGAGACTGATAAATAGCATTTTACGTCCATTACCAAGAACACAGATTGTTTACAATTTTCTTAATCTCAACAATTTAGATTTACATGAGCTGGATAGAGAATAAATTTATCTAAAATCTAATATTTGTTTTCTTCAGTAGTTCCACCTCCAGACTTATACTTGAATCACAATACTAAACAACAAGAGGAGAAAAATAGATGAAATCTTTTGGGACTAATACTGCGGTTTGCTGCAGCAGAAACAGCACTGAATCCTTCATAAGGAGATTAATTGGCAAACTAGAAGAGAACAACGATCTTTTATCATTATGTATACTTCGGAATGTTTATTTTAACTATATTGTGGAGACTGTGGATCCAAAAGGGTTATGGGAAGACAATAAAACACCAACACCTCTGAATTTTTTTATTGGGGACATTGACTTTAAGATTTCAAGACAGCTGTTTTACAAAGTCAGTGAGAAAATGACGTAATACCTACACCAAATGGATGAAGAATGGATCAAAATATGTTCCTTTTGAATTTACTAATAAATACATCGATAAGACTAAATACATTTTGTTAATCTATTTTTCTTCTTCAATATTTACCTTTCAAAACTTTATAGAAGATTCCTCATACATCAGCATGCCTTTTCATTAATCTGGCCCTTCTATGATCTACCTAGAACTTCTGTAAATGTTTAACACTGATTAAGGACTAAGTTAAGATAAAGGCAGTGCATTGCAGCCAGGGATTGCAGGCATAGACACAAGGATTTAGCTGACACCTACTAAAGACAATTCTTACAACTGTTGTCTTAGAAATGTCCTAAGCACAGGTGCCTGGTCCTTGGAGACTCTCTTGAAAAGCATTACTATATGCCTCTCCTGTTCTGTCATCCCTCCTTGATCACCTGTTTTTAGCTGTTTTCAGAGATAGGACACTGGGCAAGATGGACATTTTCTTGGATTTATCACAGTCACTCTTCTGATATATTCTTATATTAAAAGCCAGTGATGCAGCAGAGGTTGATGCTGGTGGAAAAAGGGAAGATTCAATGGTGGTCTTTGTCAAACAGAAAACTGAACCTATCACAACCACCTATGCAATTCCAAGAGCTGCTTTAATGTCCCTTCTGCTGTAGGCACTAAAGTTTAGTAAGCAGCTGAACACCATGCAAAAGACCCTTCTCCACATAACAGAAAAAAGGTAAAGCCTTTTTTTACTTTTTTATAATCACCTCCATTACTATGAATATTCAACAACTTAATGACTAATCAAAGTGAAACATTTCTAGGCTAATGTTCTTGCTTTTTTGTCCATTATACTTTTCTAAAGTAGCCTACCTAAAGTCTGTCCTTAGACTGGTTATGTGTCATTGAAAGACACTTCTCTTGTCTGTGTGACATGTGCTTCATGGTTAATGTCCTTGTTTTTTCTTTATTTTCTTCTTAGAGAAGTAGGCGACAAGTAACTAACACTTCCCAGTATTTCTCCACATAAATTATCAGTTCCATTTTATACTTTAAAATATCCTTAACTTAAAATCACAATGGAGTAATGACATTCAAACATTTGATTCTTCATTTGAAGTGTTAATAAGGGTCCCTGAACCCAACACGAAATTTGGGTTTTCAAATAAAGGTAGTTCTAGCAACAGTATGAAAAGCCCTCACATATCTTTGACTCCTGGCCAAAGAAATACCTTCAAGTTTATTGAACAGTCAGTAGCACAAATAGATTTTCTATATTGCTGCACAATCCAAATTTCAGAACATCTGGAAAGCAGATAATAACATGATAAATAAAAATAAAATTGTGCCTTTTACCTGTAACCACTGTACTATACATATGGTATTCAAAATGGGCAACAGCAATAACTCCTAGCAGGGTTATATGTTGAAAGCACTGCACAGACATCCATTAATCTTCATAACACCTAGCAGGCAAGAGGGCAAATACAGTTATCACCATTTGACACATAACATTAAAAAAACCAAGTCCCAGCTTGCTGAAGACTGCGATGAACAACCAAGTGGGTACAGAATAGGGACCAGAAGATCTATGTGCCTTATTGTGCCCCATAGCAAGCCCATAAGATAGATAATTAGCAATCAGGCTGTAATAGCACTGACAGTGAGGGATTCTGCCTATGATGTAACTGGACTTTCTCTTGTTACTTAGCTTCCATAGCATCGGACCTTGCCTAGAGAAGCATTTGAGAACACCTGTGACCTCATCCATCAAGCCTGCTATTTTCTCATGCAAAATAAACATGTGCTTTACCAGTAGGGATGATGAATCCTAAGCAAGTGTGCCATACAATGTTTACTTGTCCACTCAAGTCATGGCATGTTACCAAACCTGAGACGACTGCATTAGTGGCTGCCAAAGAACACAGCCTGCCAGCACTTGAGCAGCTGAACTCCACTGCATGTTTTCGGCTATTTGGCTCACTGAATATTGCTTGTGCTCTCCTGGCTGCTACTGCATTGAGACTTGTACAGCTTTGTGTGGAAGAAGACTATGCTATGCTTGGTATCACTACCAAGTCATGGCTTTAGAGATTTCCCCCCCACTGAATTTTATAGAGGATAAATATATTTTAAAAAGGAAAAAAAAAAAAAAAGGCAGTTTCCCTTCTGTAAAGGTAATCAGAGGGAAAAAATCCCACCTTTTGTAAAACCAGGGAAAATCATCATCTCTCTCTCAAGCTCATTGATGTAGGAAAGAAGGAAGTGTGCAGATTTACACGATGCTTTCACAGCCCAGCTCAATTCCATGTGAATAACACTTTGCCTTCCTAGCGAGGCTGAGCTGCTGGTAGTAAGGGACAGAGGGATAGCAAGGAAGAATAAAACAACAGTGAAAATTTGGAATCACCTACTAATGTAGGAATCCTATAAAAGTTGTCATCTTTTCTGTCTTTATGGACAGATAGGATTTAGTTCGGGTTCTCATTTTTATGATTGTTTTTAAAGCATCACTTACATCCAGTGTACATTTCCCAAACACTTGTTTTGTCTAAATTCATTACTACAGATGAGGTGCTGTTCTCTGTGTGTTGACATAAATGCATATAAAGTTTGAAGTATCAGTATGGAGCATTTGGCTTTATTGCTTCAGCTTTGCTCAGTGTTATCTAGCTACTCTGAAATGCTGGACTTTTGGCAGGTTTGCCACAATTGTTTATCACTTAAGTACACAACAGTACTTTAAACTTCTCTGCTTTCAGCATATTTGTATTTATGGCATTTGTAAAATACTATAATTCAACTGAAAATGAGACTATTGCGCAGAACAGACAGAATTTACCTCACATGAAACACAATAATTTTTACAATTTTGCGAGTGTCTGCTTTTTTTTTTTTTTTTTTTTTTGATGAGCCTAACAGTAAAATTGCTGTTGTGAAGGAAGAGAGTCAGGAAGTTGTGTGCTGGGCAATATACTTGTGGGTGATACATTAGAAATTGTCATGTTTGTGCTTCAAAACATTATGTTAATCTATCTTTTCCTATCTTTAAGAACTAGCAGCAAGCATTAGAACTGGCTGTTTTTCGTGATATAAGACAGCATGTCATATGCAGAGAGTGTTGTATAACCACACCTTGAAACCTGGCCAAGCTCCCATATGAAAACTTCAGTGACTGGTCATATTGCAGTCAATAGTTCCTGCCCATGACAAACATTGTTGTGCAGTTATGTTCTACTAGGAAATACTAAATGATAAATCAGTGTATTATATAAAGTGTATATATAGAGATGGTTGTCCAAGCCTGAAGTTCATTTAAAACTCACCAATGAACTTGGACCTGTCCTGCATTAAGGTGTGAGGGGACAGACCCCAGTGCAGTAAAGGTGTCAGTGTGAGCAGCCAGTTTCTTGTGAGTGGCACAGCATGGACAGCCAGGAGGGCAGCGGATGGGGGTGAGACCGGGCTGGTTAGGGCTGCACATCCATCAGTTACCTGGCCGGGCAGCATTTGCACGGAGCACAGGTAAGGCAGGACAACGTGTTGATGGACCTGGGGCCAAGCCACAGCTGGACACTTCTGTCTTTGACCATCTGGCAGGACAAGTATACCCAGAGGTTAAACATCAAATCTGTCATGTGGCTGATTTTCAGAAAGATCTTTCTGGGTAAAGTCAGTGGCCCTTTCCATCTTCTGTTCCTCGACCTCCGCAGACACTCGAGCTGCAGAACAGCCGCGCAGCCCGCGTGGTACC
>NW_010269919.1:0-70692 GCF_000690775.1 Eurypyga helias
GGGCATTGTTCAAATGCCTCTTAAAGACTGGGAGGCATGGGGCAGCTTTAAACCATTCTCACTCATTATTTGAACGAAAGAAATACAGTGGCTTTATTAATTATTAATAATAATTTATCAGTAACTTCAAGCAATTGATTTAATTAATTAATAATAATAATTTATTAATAAATGGATTTATTTTGTTTGTTTTGTTTAAAGACATTCAGAAAATGTCTGTCTGTCATTCAGCTAACATTCAAAAATATACATTCAGTTTAAGAAAGCCAACACAAGAGACCTCTGTAACTTCTTGTAGCTCTACAGTCCAAGCTGCGCCTGTCTGGACCCTTGGTTTTGTTCAAATTCTGCAACTGACTGTGTGTATCAACCTAATCTGTGTACTTTGAAAAAAACATACAGTTGACATTTTGATAGGGAGGACACGGCTGATGAGAAAGTTGGAAAGCCTCACCATGTACAACTTAGCCATCTAACTGTGACTTTAGTTGTCTAATTACCTTTAGTATGTAGACATGTATATACCCAAAATAATTTTGCACATCAGAAATTAAATACTAGAATTAATTAAAAATACAACAGCTCTTTTAAAACACTTTATTCTTACCCACACGGAAGGCAGTCTTCAGTGTAGGAGTATTTAGATACAGAGATGCAAAAATTATAATTTGTTTTGCCTTTTTCTAATAATACTGATTTCTGTTAGAAATAAATATTTTCTTATTTTCTTAATTTTCTGGGTTTATTAATGATTATATTCTCCACAAGAGGCTTTTATTTTGTGAATAACAACAAGCAACGGAAAATATTGGTGGGAATTAGATGTACCATTGAGAACCAGGCAGTAGGTCTTAAATAAATAAGTAAATAATTAATCAGCAAGATCACCTATGGTATAGGAATTTGGTGCTGATCTGGACTCAGTACTTCATGGAACAGGCTCAGGCAGTTTCTCTCCTTGTGTGCTCTAACATACTGAATAATGTTGTAACTGGGAAGCAGAGATTCCCCTGCACTGGTATACAAAGCCATTAGAAATCGCTGAGGTTCTGTAGAAATTTACCAATTTTTGCAGGACAGATAAAAAATAAAGATTTCAATTAGCACCTTCCTAATTCTGTCAGGAAGAGATATAAATATCATCTCTGAGTTTGTGTTCGTTTGTTGATTAGTAATTTAGAATATTCAGTGACAACCCAAACCTCTTAAATAATTAAGACAACTTAATTAAGGATGTCATAACAATTAGAAGTGATCCGTATGCATTCATTCATAAGAGAACATTTCAAGTTCTCTACTTGATTCTCTAACCATGGTATTTATCGTTAACCTTACACTCTCTCCTCATACTCAGTTATGATATTATCTGTTACTGAAAAACTACATTATGAACACAAGATAGGTGTCAAATTATGAATCCAAGGTTAAATTCAATCTTGTGGCAAGGCTGGATTTTCAGCTGCCATAAATTGGGGTAAAATTGGGGTAGGTTGGTGGAAATCAGTCCAGCTGAGCCAGAGTATGGTGAGTGAAGATCTGGCTCAGGATGTTGTTTTAAATTTCATATAAAAAATAAAGTGACAGGGACCCAGGTTTAACTCTTTAGTGCAGTATTGACTATGTAAGTTTGTACAGTGCACATTTCAAATTTCAGATGTTGGCTGTGCTGCCTTACCTCAAATTAGCATCTTGTTTTCTTTGCTTGCCTAGTTAACTACTGATTATCTGAAGTGTGGATATTTAATGTGTTAAAATTCTTTTTTTTTCCTTTTGTTTTTTCTCAGGAGGTGTTTGCATTGCTCAGTCACTCAAAATTCCCCGGGAACCAAGGCCAGGAGAATTTGAAAAGATCATCAAGCGCTTGTTGGAAACTCCAAATGCTCGAGCAGTGATCATGTTTGCAAATGAAGATGATATTAGGTGCCTGTTTCCTAATTTTGTGTGTTAAAGACGTTTTCTCTTCAGAGATGCTCAATTGGTTGGTGCAGAATAGAGTAATACACGAGGTTGCAGATTTAATCCCATGTAAAAAAATCTTGGAAATCTGGTGTTAAGAAATGGGATTGCAATTATGCAGTGTGCTGGTCCTTTAGTCTGTGGATAGTTAACCTGTTCCTAGGAGTGCAAGCTCCAATAGATTTTTATTTGGTGACTGAAAAGGGAAAAGACAGTACATACTAAAAAAATATGGCTAAAGATGAAACAAATTAACTTGTATAGTACTGTATCTTCAATGCACTACACATGTTGTTGGATATACTTTAAACTGTGAAAACTATTGACTAAATGCTTAGTGTAAGGTTATTTATGTATAGCCATAATGAATACTGGGGATTCTCAAGTTATTTGAAAGTGCAGTTTACTTAATTAGTTAGTTTAATTAGTTAATTTGTTGTTTATTTGCAGGCGAATACTGGAAGCAGCCAAAAAGGCTAATCAATCTGGACATTTCCTCTGGATTGGCTCAGATAGTTGGGGGTCAAAAATTTCACCGGGTCAGCAGCAGGAGGAGATTGCAGAAGGAGCAGTGACCATTCTTCCCAAAAGAACATCAATAGATGGTAGGAATGTGTGTGGCAAAAACCCCTCATTTTCTGACCATGTTCAGGCACCCTAGCTTTCTTAAATAAACAAATAAATAAATCAGAAAATCGCATAGCCCTTGATTACAGGGAGATCAGGGAAAACTTTTCCATGAAGTAACTTGAATTGGCCTAAACAATATTCATTTAATACCTCTCTTGAGATGAGGAAATACTGAATCTGCAATTAGGCAGTCTTATAATTGTCTAATAACTAGAGCATATGTAGTGGAGACCTTCTCTTTGGGACAAAAAAGGAGAGTATTGGATGGATGATGAGTCAGCTTGTTCCCCTGCGAGGAGATCAATCTCGGCTCTGCTTTCCTCTCCTAAACTTTACTTTAAGCAGCCACTGTATTAACAAAGTTTCTGACTTGGTGGATGAAGTGGAAGTTGTTGGTTTGAATCACCATAGGGATTGGGAGGGTATTGGCCATAGTAACATTACTTACTATCTGGATAGGTGCTCTAAACTGGTAAATGGTTAGATAAACCAAGCAGTATTGATGCTAACTGGAAAATTTAGCCACATGGAAACATATGCAAAGAGCTTAATCCAGATAATATGTGTGATGGCTGCTGGTTACTGAGTGAGCTGGCAGAAGTGATCACCAAGCCACTTTTCATCAGTTCACCACTCCTGGCTAACCATGGAAGACCCAGCTGACTGGCCAATGTGAGGCTCATCTACAAGAAGGACCGGAAGGAGAATTCAGGGAAATAGAGGCCTATCAGTCTGACCTTGGTACCAGGGAAGGTTATGGAGCAGATCATCTTGAGTGCCATCAGACACTCAAATCAGTGAGGCCCAGTCAGCATGTGTCTATGAAAGGCAGATCCTGCATGACTAACCTGATCTCCTTCTGTGACAAAATGACCCACAGTGAATGAGGGAAAGGCTGAGGGTGTTGTCTACCTTGACTCTGGTAAAGCCTTTGACACCATTTCCCAAAGCGTTCTCCTGGAGATACTGGCTGGTCACGGCTTGGATGGGTGTACTCTTTGCTGGGTAAAAAAATGGTGGGATGGCTGGACCCAAAGAGTTGTGGTGAATGGACTTAAATCCAGTTGGTGGCTGGTCACAAGTCATGTTCCCCAGGGCTTAATACTGGGGCCAGTTCTTTTTAATACCTTTATCAATGACCTGGATTAGCGGATCTAGCGCACCCTCAATAAGTTTGCCGACAACACCAAGTTGAGTGGGAGTGTTGATCTGCTTGAGGGTAGAAAGGTTCTACAAAGGGACCTGGACAGGCTGGCTTGGTGGACTGAGGCCAACTATATGAGGTTCAGCAAGGCCAAGGGCTGGGTCCAGCACTTGAGTCACAAGAGTCCTGTGTAACACTGCAGGCTTGGGTATGAGTGGCTGGAAAGCTATCCAGTGGAAAAAGACCTGGAGATGTTGTTTGAAAGCTGGCTGAATGTGAGCCAGCAGTGTGCCCAGGTGGCCAAGAAGGCCAATGGCATCTGGCCTGCATCAGGAACAGTGTGGCCAGCAGCAGTAGGGAAGGGATTTTTCCCCTGTACTCCGCACTGGTGAGGCCGCACCTTGAATCTTGTGTTCAGTTTGGGACTCCCCACTACAAGAAAGACATTGAGGTGCTGGAGTGTGTCCAGAGAAGGACAACAAAGCTGAGGAAGGGTCTGGAGCACAATTCTGTGAGGAGCGGCTGAGGGAACTGGGGTTGTTTTTTCTGGAGAATAGGAGGCTCAGGGGAAACCTTACAGTCTTTAAAACTACCTGAAAGGAGGTTGTAGTGAAGTGGGTATTGGCCTCTTCTCCCAAGTAACAAGTGATAGGATGAGAGGAAATGGCCTCAGGTTGTGCCAGGGGCGGTTTAGTCTGCATATTAGGAAAAATTCCAACTGAAAGGGTTGGAACAATCTGCACAATGAAGTGGTTGTGTCACCATCCCTGGAGGTATTTAGGAGACTATGGACAAGGGGCTGAAAGACCTAGTTTAGTGGTGGTAAAGCAGTGTTAGCTGATATGTTCATATCTTAAAGGTCCTTCCCAACCTAAAAGATTCTATGATTCTCTTCTATGATTCTGTGACTAAGTACTGATTATAGTTTATCTAATTTCTTGTTGATAACCAAATATTTATTTGGGTCATCTGTGTATTAAAAACTAAGCTATGTCACTAACCATTGTATTGCATTTTATTAATTAGGGAATTTTTCTGGAGCTTTAGAGACTCTTTAACTGCTGCAGGTACTTAAATAAATCTTGTTCTACAGAAAATATAGGATAATAACAAATATACTTTTAAAAATCCTTATATACTACTATATTAATAAAATATATTATTATAGCAGTTTGTACCTAAAGCATTTTCATGTTCTGATATTTATATAAGATCTGTTATTGTCTTTAAATGACTAATTTTATGCTGTATTGTATTTTAATGCTGCTTTCACTTCTTTTAAATGCAGGATTTGACAGATATTTTCGGAGCCGAACACTTGCTAACAATCGAAGAAATGTATGGTTTGCAGAATTCTGGGAGGAGAACTTTGGATGCAAGTTAGGATCACATGGAAAAAGAAATAGCAATATCAAGAAATGCACAGGTAACTGTGAAAGTAAATTATTCTCTGAGTTGTTTATTGGAATTCAGGAAACAAACTGGTTTCTGTTCATCACTCTTCTGACTTCCTTCAAGTCCTCAATACATATTATTGTGTTGTAAGAAAAGTATGATATTTTGTTTCAAACTTGAAGAAAAAATTCATGAGCAATGTTTGAGGAAGTTAGTAATTAATTTGCACAAATCCAGTGATGGTACAGCTTTTGTTAAAGACCCATGGCTTTGGTTCAATTCAATTCATGTTTTTCAGTGACCTCTTCTCTGACCCCAGCTATAGTTGTCAATATGATTATTTTTTTTTTTTCCTGAACGGGCACATCACAGTAATTCTCATACTGTTATCCCTCAAGTATATACAGAGAAAAATTAAATTTCTGTTTAAACCATTCAGGTCTTGATGATGGGTCAAGTCATGAACTCCTTATTTAGTTTACAAACTGTGTTTGAGGATGAAGTACAAATCAAATCAATATGTCCTTATTACTTGTCCTCCTGTAAAAAAGCCAGAAGTCTATGTTGTATTATAAAGGTGAAAGTCTCTATGAAGTTTGAGCAAAAGCTCTAGGCAACTATCACTGGTGTTCTCGGGCATCATACCCAGACACAATGATCATGACAGCTTAATGCAGCAGTTGCATCAGTAGCTCATAGTTTCACCTCACTTATGAGATGTTGGCTTTCTGCTGTTCTTTGTGGGGTTTACTACCAGATAGTTACCTTTATTCTTCTGCAACTACAGCAGACTGTTTATGTTATTTCTTGTATAGATAGCTTTTGCCTAATGTCAGGGCTCCCAGTGTCATTTGCTTAACGAGCTCTGTCACCCCCAGCAGTACTGGTGGTGACCACCATCTCTTTGACTAGCGGCAGCAGTGATACTCCGTTTTCTGCGCTGTGTATGTAAGTCACCCACGTGCCTTATTTCCCTGGCAGCGTTTTCTTTCATTGTCATGGTTTAGGCCCAGCCGGGAACAAAAGACCATTCAGCCACTCACTCACTCCTCCCCACATCAGGATGTGGAGGAGAAAATGCAGGGAAAGGTTTGTGGCCTGAGGCACAGGAATCCCTCAACCATTATGGTCACAGGCAAAACAGACTTGACTTAGGGAAGAGAATTCCATTTAATTAGGTACTAATCAAAGCAGAGTAACACAATAAGAGACATAACAAAACAGATCTTAAAAAAACTTCTGCCCTCTCTCTCCCCCTTCTTCTTGGGCTACTCCTCCCCCACAGCAGCACAGGGGTCAGGGAATAGGGATTTCCTAGACAGTTCATCACACCTTCTCTCTGCTGCTCCTTCCCCCCCAGGGGGAAGAACTCCTCACATTCTTTCCCTGTTCTAGTGTGGGGTCCCTCTCATGGGAGGCAGTCCTTCATGAATCTCCCCAGCATGGATCCTTCCCATGGGCTGCAGTTTTCTCCTCTGTTCCAGAGTAGGTCCCTTCCGCAGATGTGTGGACTCCTTTGGGGATCAGCTCTAGCACGGGCTTCCCAGAGTCACGGGCTCTTCAGGCACATTCATCTGCTCTGGCGTGGGGCCCTCCCTGGGCTGCAGGGGGGTCTCTGCTCCCCCGTGACCCTCCATGGCTGCAGAGCACAGCCTGCCCTCTCACCACGGGCTGAGGGGAACCTTTGCTCTGGCCTACCTCCTCCCGCCTTCCCCCACTGACTTTTGGTGTCTGCCCTGTTGTCTCTCTCACAACCCACTCCTCTCTTCATGCTGATTGTCTCCACTCTGTTTCCACTTCTGCTGATAGTTCTTTTTGTGTTTTCCCCTAATAAATATGATAATTCACAGAGGTGCTGACTGGCTCAGCGACAGCCAGAGGTGGGTCTGATGTGGAGCTGGGGGAGCTTCTCTTAAGTTTCTCCCAGGAGCCACCCCTGTGGCCTTTCCCTGCTACCAAAACCCCCACCACAGAAACCCAACACATTCACCAAATAATATTTTCCATGTGGACTGTGAATGTTTTTGTTCACTTGCTTTTCCAGGATTTCTGGCTGCCTGATGACCCTCTCAAGTACTCTTTGTTATAGGGGTCCCCTTCTAAACTTTCAGCTAACAAGAGATGCACACCAGCACCCCACTTCTGGGTTGGTTGGACAGATATACAGTGTGCAGTCTCCAAGCACATGCACCATCAGTCCTGCACTTCCTGAACCATCAGATTTATTGCATGTGTACCGTGCCGTTGATTCAAAGAGTTACTGCACTGGGCTTCACAATGCACAGATGTAGCTCGCACAGAAATATGAGCACCATGCATGCACTCTGTCATTTCAACAACATCACCTTGTCTTCTACATTTTGCCACATACTCCACAAAAAAAGGATGATATTCAGTTCATCCTGGAGCTAAATGGTAGCTCATTAATCTAATCTTTTAATCCTTGGTCTTGATTCATGAAGCAGTAAGCCATGGCTGGGTAGTTACCCATGCCTGGGAAAGGATTATTTTGTTTTACTATTTTAATTGGAAAATAGATGCTTTTTTGAAGTTCTTCAGGTGGAATGAGTGGTGTATGTGCTGTAGTTTGGGAAGCTCTAAATGTTACCACAGATGGTTGTATGACTTGTCTCAGACTCATCACATCTGTCAAATTGAATTACCAAGTGAAAAGTAGTGTATAAAATGCACAGGCTATGTCTTGATAGATACAAATTTGCAATTTGAAACCGATATCCTTATATTTTATGAAGCAATATTACCGTATGCTCTCTGTGCCTGAAAACAGAACGAAAACATATTTTATGCACTCAGAAACAACATAGTATCAAGGGATGGGATTAAGATGTGGGCAGTCTCATACGAAGGTTACACATGCATTTTCACCTGTAAGGGAACAAGTTATGAATTCTTCTGCAAGCAAGAGTACCTGCGAGTGATAGGGCCCTTGACTAAAACCACTTAAGGCGGCTTACTACAATGGAAAAGACACTTGGACAGCAGCAGACCTGAAACAAGCTGATGATTCATCGTGATACCTGTGCTTATCTAACGCAAATGTAAAGGGTTGGATAACAAAACCAACCAGAATGTGTTCCTTTTAAGTTAATTTAATCAAGAGAAAAGGGTGGAAGTTAAAAATAATTCTCCTGTGATTTAAGGAGAAATGCTAGGTGGAGAATGGGGGAATGAGCCCCACAGTCTAGACTGAGAATCACAAATGACATCTTGACCCACCTCAGTTAATTTGTCATGGCCTCCTGTGTACAAAAGAGAGTCACCAATGAAATCCTGTTTGGTTCTTCATACCACAGCCCTCGAAGCAGCCGAGTCAGTCTACTATGATCTACTACATATCCTAAAGATTAAAGAGGAGAATATCCCACCCATGAATTTTTATTTCCCTTGAAAGGTCAAAGATGTTACTTCGTGTCCATGTCTTCTCTGAAATAATGGCAGTAAATGAATAAAATTAATGAACCCCCCCAAATCATTAAGAGTATAGGCACTGTTACTTTTGATTGTTTATAACTTAATATTGAAGACTTCTATCCTTGGCCTATCTCAGTTGCCAGTTGTCCTTCCAGTGGGTTTTTCCATGTGACTTTATGCGTAGTTTCTCAGTCCCAAATTTCAGCTCAGTTCTTAAAAGGAATATATTCCCATCTCTAGTTCAGGACTTGAAGACTGAACTTAAAAACACCATTTATCCTAGTTCTCCTATATTTTATCTGGGCACTGCAGATAATAAGATCCTCTTTGTCTTTTGCCCACCAGCCCGATTTGTATGTCATGACAGTAATGAGTGATGCACCGAAAGAATCCAAAAGCTGGAGATATAACCATAATCTGAAAATCTCCCTCCCTAAAGATATTAAAAGGCAAATTGATAGGTATAAAGTTTTCTCAGGCTTGAGATGTGTTTTGTTAGGCATTTCTGTTTATCTTAGCTAGGAGGTACTTGAATCTTTTTCTCATATGACATTTGTAATTCCCAGCAACAACAACACTGATATCCCTGTTCTCTATTTAGTCGTTATCTGTCCATAGCTTTAAATTTTTACTACCTGCAGTCAGGATGCTGCTGATCTAATCCAATTTCAAGCATGTTTGGTTGTTGGTTTTTTTTTTTTTTTCTTTTTTTCCCTATGAAGTTACTAGAAAATGCTTCATAGTGAAAGTGTATGAATACAAAGATTTGAAAATGAAACAAAGGTATCTCAGAGTACTCTGTCAAAAACTGCATTGAATTGTGGGGCTGAAAATATGCACCATCACTCTTCCAGAAGACCAAACCACAATGATAGAAAAAGAAAGCAGCATTAATGATGAAGAGTTAAGGGATACAGATAAGAAATAAATGAAATGCACTCAGATTTCCTTAAATTAACCTGACAGAAAGTTAATATTTTATTTCATTCCAACAAAAAATTCTGAAGAAGTCCTCTTTACATATATGTGTGTGTACACATGTAGATATTTGTGTTTACATACATAAGCAGGTAGAAATCTTACATGAAGTAAAGTTGCTTACTGTATCATGTTTTAACATGTCCAAGGGTAGCCTGAAATTCAAATCTCACATATGAAGTTATACTTCCATTGAGAGTTGTTCAGGATTTTCCCCCTGGCATCCCTTCAAGGCATGCATTTATCACAGTACTTACAGTCTTTGAACAGCAAAATGTGACCCTTTAATAAAACCTCAACAAAACTCTCAATTAAAAAAGCTCCTTCATGCACATGCCTGTAGAAGTAGTCTCTCCCCCTGTTTTGTATAGTTAGTGTTTTAACTACTCTGCAAACCTAATCAGCCTTTAACTGCCTATAATGACTGACTGCACTGCTAAAAATAAAGATGGAAGAGCTCCCAAAAGCATATAGACTCGTGTAAATTAGTCTAATTTCAATTTGCTCTATCAAACTGAATTATTTGTTTCACTGAAAAAAATCACAGTGCAGTATAATAAACATCATACATATCTAGGAACTTTACAGATACAGTATTTAATTGTTTTCTCCTAACTAACCTCTTTGAAAATACAATTGCACCTAAAACTTAATACAAACAAGTAGATTTACTCATGGGTATGCAGCCACATTCTGAAAAATTTGTAGAAAAAATTGAAAAGTTCAGTAGCAGAATGTGAGTCTTGCAGAGGCACAGTGCATTGCTATTTAGTTTGAGTAATGATTCCATTACCATAAAATCACTCTTAAAGTAGGTGTTTTTTTCTTGATGAGACCTACACAAAGTTAAAAAAAATCAGCGTAGATGCCTTTGCGACACATGGTGAGTTGTACCACAGTTTCCAAAATGCACTAAGGCTCAGGAAGGACTGTTTTTGAGCACACAGAAAGCACTGCATGTTCTCCCTCTTTGTCTGACTTTTATGTTATGACCAGTATGTTTGGGCATAAGAGGTGGAAAGGGCAATTCTTATTCTGTCTCCTCTTTAGCTGTTCTTTGCCATTTTCTTGATTTCCATTTGAAAAGTAACTTATAAACATGTTGCAGAAGCATTTTTTAGTTTTTATTTCTATTTAGAAAATGTCTATTTCTGTTTCTGTAGGCACAGTAATTCTGTGTAAAAATTACAGTAGTCAGATTTGCAGTATGATAAGCAGGAGCCAAGTTGTTGCTACCCACCACATCAATTGGACACAAAAGACTTTGAGGAGTATTTGCCATATTCTGAGCTCTTTCTTACTCTGCTTTGGATATTATCTCAGGACTATGAAAATTGGGCATTACAGGTACCTGCACTGCAGTGGTCCCATGCTGCCTTTAATGTGGCATTAAATCAAACTGCATCATGCGTCATTAAATAATATATGGAGCCAGGCAGCATTTACTTTTGATTTTAGGACAATAGATCATATCCCAGATGGCACTAAGACCTCTTCCAATATCCTAAATGAAGTTTAATCTCTTTATTAGGGTATACCATAGGCTGTAAATTCACCATTTTTGAAGATTTTGTCTGGTTCCCAATTTCAGAAGCCTAGGTGGTCAGTTCCAAAGAAAAAGTTGATGTCTGAGAATGGTGAGTGACATTCTGCCAAAATTAACAAGACTGAAATATGGACTTTCTTGTGCTATACATCAGGTCAGAATGTTTAGACCAAATTCTTTCCTGATGGTGGAGAACCGGCAGGCATGAACCTTGCTGTCTCTCTACTGTCAGTGTCTGATAGACTGATAAGTGATAGAATACCATAGCTTAAGATACATTTGATCAAAATGTCTTACAAAGGGCCAGTTCTGGCTCTTATTCAAAAAACTACAGAAGTTCAGAATATTCAAGTTTAATAATATTTCATTGCAGCAACTGCTAACGTACATACGTATTACTAAGTAGGTCTGAGACCTGTCAAATCAGGGGACCTAATATACACTGCTCATCCACTGATTTGATTTCTTCATTTCACTTGCAGTCATCCATTTTGGTTTTTCTCCAGGTGTTAGTATTTTTAAATGTCTTTATAATATATCCAGTGGAATATCACTTCTCAATCCTCTTGTTAAAGCTTAGATTCGCTTACAAACTCTATAATTTAAAAAAGCTTCTTCTTCTAATAGGAAGAAGAAATCTTTGATACACTCCATAGAGGTCTTTGTTTCTCTACGGTTTTATTCATAAATAGGAATTCAAGCCTTGTATTCCGTCAGGAAATGTATCAACTTTAGATTTATAATGTTTTACAAAGTTATGAGTCATATTCCACTACAAAATCATTTATATAGAGTATCTTGCCATTTGAGATGTGAATACACTTGCTGCCAAGTTGGAATACCTTTAATACACATATGTATGTGCACATGTGTGGCTGTGTTTGCTAGTAACTTATGAGTATAGAAATTCTGATTCCAGCTCAGAGCCTTTACAAGAATGCCATATCCTAGTGAAGGGGTTGTTGCTTTAAGTACAATTTTGTGTGAACTCTGGAACTGCACCTTGTCAAATGTAGCCTCAGAAAACTTGTAACCAGTATTACTTATGATGTAACTTAGATGTCACACATGTAAGAATGTTATCTGTACACAGTCCTTGCTCCTGGGAGACAATAGTAAGTTACTGTAGTTCCGGTACCAGCCCAACCACTTTGGACAGATGCTGGTAAAATGGGAATGTTGATAGTCGAAGTGTTACATGCTGTTCTTCACCAGTTTGCTCTCCTGGTCTGTCACATCAGACCCTTGCTGTGAATGGGAAGACCTGTTCTGTATAAGACCACATCCCAGATATCCTTCTACAGGTAGAATAGTTACCTGTTGTTTTCCTTTCTGAGCAAGTTCTTGTTATCCTGCCTTGTCAGAGGACTGGAAGAACTTTTTAAATTTTCTATATACCTCATCTGTGCATCATTCAAGCATTTCAGGATATGGTGCTGAAACATTTTATAAGTATATGCATATTTGCTACTTTACTAGATGTTTTATTAGAATACAAGTAGTATAATAAATAATAGATTAGGTCTTCAAAAAGGACCTTCGGCTGCATAGTTGTCAGTGTCCTTGGATGTGGTCAGACAGGGTGATCTGCTCATTGTAACCTCATAGGAGGTTACTCATCCTTCAGACCTGTTGACCACTGTCCAACCACCTTAGCAGTGTTCTGTGAACTAATCTGGTTGAGGACTTTGGAGGTGAAACTTCATTACCCAGATCAACAGCATGCATATTAATTTGGCTGAAAACTGTTCTTCCATTTTCACAAATAGTGGTCCACGATACATTTTTTTCCTGGTCTGGTGCATGGTGGGGGATACCAGTAAGGTAGACAAAGTGGCCTTTGTGAGTTTACCTTCTTCCCCAGGCAGTCCAGGCACCCTGAGACCATGTCTGTGTTATCAGTGCACCTCTGCAGAGTGAAGCAGTCAGTGATGAGCATCTGAGGTCCTCACTCCACTCCTTTCAAGAGATTTGACTTCATGGTCTTTTGAACTGGAGGGCCATAGCTGTATTTTCAGCACTCATCCTACTGTTTGTTTTCCTCTGAAAGTCACTGTGACTGTGCACAGCAAGACTGCTCCACAATGTGAAACTGGGGACAGCCAGGAAATTTGTTCCAAATGTGCATTTGTTTTCCAAATAACACAAGTGTAGCTGAACTCAAGGGATTGTGCTGAAGAAAGGTGCACAAACACCCACCCCCACACTCACGTCACCTCCCCCCTGGCCCTAGTGTTTTTAGAGTCTGTATGATGATGGAAATTGACTGCTTATGACACTGATACCTCTAAGTAAGTCAGGAGATACAGAGGCCTCTCAGTTGCATTCAGTTCCTGTGAACAAGCAGGGTTTGATTGCTCTTGGCCTTTATTTGCAGAAGACTGCTAACTAGAAACTAACATGGCATTATTCCATTGATTAGCTTTTCTGAAGGGAGGAAAGTCTATTGAATACAGAGCTCAATATTTATAAGCTATTTTTAATATTCTTGGAGTATGCAGTGATTAAAGATACATATTTTCATTTACAAGTACATAGTTTCTCAGTAGGTCAAAAGAAGTAGCTTGTTTGTCCCATTTTGTAACTGCAGAAAAATGTCATCTCACACATATACGGGAATACAGTGACTTACATCATAAACTGTTGACGCCCAAGTTATCACAACACAGCCTTTTGTCTGTTAGTTAATACTTGATTTACAGGATATCAAGTAAAACCAAATATGAGCACAACGGGGAAAAAAAAAAGGTAATGAAAAAATATTAAGAATTATTAAAATCTAAATATTTAAATGTATACATTATTTAAAATTAAGTTTTCTATTTTCATATTTCTACTGATTAATGGCATTTGATATTAAAAAGTACTGACTTATATACAACCAATACCCCAAGTAAATCTATATTTTTAATAGTATTATTTTTATAAGTATAGGTAAGCTAAGCAGTTTCATAATTTCATGAAGTGATAATGAAAATACTTAGTGTGGACTGCTTTTAGATCATGAACATTTTCAACACATTAAACAACTATTCACCTGTGAAATGCCCCTGATTTATAAGTAATTGCTCACCTTTTGTAGAAAGGAGTTCAGATTGGTCATCTGTAAACAGATGCAGATGCTTTTTAATCTACAGAGTAGAATTTTATTGCAGAAAGAGACCTAGCAAAATCAATGGGGCATACATAATGTGCTGTAGTATAAATCAGTGTAGGAAAAGAGGTCAGAATTTGGCTTTTAATGGATAAATGTATCCATTAAATGTACCGATTATAGTTCAATATTTCCAGAATATTATTTGTATCCAATATTTGAGATAGTTGTTTTTGTATGGAGGGTTCTTAGGAAAGGTCAGGCAGAAGAACAAGTGTCCCCAATTTGTGTTAAAAACAATGTACAGGGCAGGAGAGTTTTATTTGTTATATTGAAATTACACTGGTTTAACTGCATGGCTAGGCATAATGATTTTGACCCAAATTCTAGCTCTGGACTAGTGGATGTTCAGGGCGTGCAGGATGGCCCTTGGGTGGAGCTCATGAGACAGGATTTACTTAATTCTTTAACTCCTGGCAGGCCACCTCCACATGTCTTAGTAAGCTGCTTAGACTGGTATGACTTACTCTGTGAGGATGCCCATCTCTCTTTACAGACTGCAAATAGACCTAGGTGACTAATTTGGATGAGGTGCCCCACTTTTAGACTGCTCAAGTCAAGTGAAATGAATCCCATTCTGTGGTTGCATGATCACCACTTTCTCAACAAAGCAATCTGCCTTCCCAGTTCATGTAAGATCCTGGTGATAACTCTAATATTTGCTTCTTTTAGTTATTACAGTATTACTTAACTATTTAGAGGTAATTTAGCATTGTTACAGGTACTTTCACGGATAGAAACAAAAGTGAAGGTCATACATGGCAGTCCTCTGTACACACAATAACAGAAAATATTCCTCAGGTATGAAAACGTTACTCTGCCTATTGACAATACCACAAATTTTCAGGGTGCCATATCCTGTTGAATCATGCAAAATGTTTTAAAAGGACTTGTTAACAAAGGTTTACAATTCAGGTTTATATGTAGGCTTTCTTTAAAAATGAAATATTTAATTATTCTGGCCAAGAGCCTTTTATTCTGTGAGGAGATAATCCTGGGAGACAGACAAATTAAGGCTTTAAAATCTTTGATGAATTTACATAATGTACGTGATCTGTCACTGAGACAAAAGCAGCTGTTGTGATCTCACATGCTAAATCCCCTGTGGAAAGTAAGTTACTTGCAATTTATTAAATTGATACTGTGGGATAAGGTGTTCTTCCATTAGTGTTATCTTCAGCTGCATCAGTAAACTATGGCTGATGAATGCTGTGGGGTTTTTCTACTGTATCTTCAGAATTTACAGAAGTTTGGGCAGCCAAGGATGGTCTTGGTTGATTTGTTACTCTTAGTTAAAATTTAATATAGTGAAAGGGAAGGCCTGTGCACTACATACATTCCACCTGACCCCAGAAGATAATGAGACCCAAATGCCTTCAAAAGCTCTGCAGTCATGGGGCAGGAGGTCAACCATGATATTCAGGTTACCCATGCTTCCTGTCTGTTTCCTGCTTTTCCATGGGCTCAAGTATAAGCTCTTTGGACTAAAGATTACATTTTCCAGGTATATTTGGGTTTTTTGGTGGTGTTTTTTTTGGTTTTTTTTTTGGTACAATGTTTTCCTGTTCTGTTCTTTCAAGCCAAGAAGTAGAAAAATGAGTTGGCATTTACACATGTCATAAATCTGTTCAGAGGAGTTCAGTGGAATTTAAGTGCCACATAAGCATTGTTTGGCTTAGAAAATAAGGGTGCTTTTTCACTCTCACTGTTCAGTTCTAACTGTTGGTAGAATTTTTCATGAGCCATACCACTGAAAGAGCAGTTCTTCAGAGAATCGGATAGATCAACAATTATTCTTTCATCTTGAAATGAACAAATTATTTCCAGACCCAGATGCACTTCAAGGTAATGTTTTAAATTGTGTCTTCCTTTGACTTTGAAAACTACAGCAAACAAGAAACAAATTCATTTTATTCCTTTTAAATTTTGAAAAAGAGGCTGAAACTCTAACAGTGGCAGTTCTGGGAACATTGTAAGTGTTGGCTTGGCGAGGATTAGAATAACCTCTGCAATTCACTGAACCTTCCTGTAAGATACATTACATATAAAATCTGAAAATATAACAAACAGTCCATGTGCATAGATTACTGGAATAATTGATTTTTCTTTTTTAACTTTTTGGACAGAAATGTTAGCATCTGCCAAAAGGCTATGTAGAGAAGCCCTATTTTCAAAACTGAATAGTATGACTATGAGACAAAAAGACTGTCATTTGATCTGCATCCTATTTAAAAGTATGAAACATGCTTCAAATTCTAGATAAAATGTATCCAGAAAGAAAGATAAACAGCCTACAAATTAACCATTGACTTAGTAATAAATTAGTAATAAACATAAGATTACAAATGGCTTTCACAGAATTTGGAAAGAGAAAAGGAGGCTAACTTTGCTGTATAAACTGTTGATTATTTACTGGTAGATAAAGAACACACATTCAGGGGTTTAGTTTCTGGTACTCATTGCTTTTTTCAATTAGACTGGATATGTATCATTCAAACATTTCTGCAAAATTAGAGTTGAAATTAAAGAGAAAGAAACTTGCTTAAGAACTTTTTTATACCTTTCCACTGGATTTCAGGCAAAAGCTGTAGTTTTAGCAGTGTTTTAAAATAAAAAGAGGAAAAATTAATTAAGGGAAGAAGAATTAATTCACTGTATTAGATTATACAAATCTTCATGTCATCTAAGAGAACTGGGAGTGAGTATGCAAAGGTCTTTTACATTTGCAATTTCTGTGTGCAGTGGGACAGTGTGGCATGTTAAGATTGGTACCTGACAGCCTGCAGGAAAAAGACCAAAGGAATCTCTATATTGTACTGTAGCTTCTGCACTTTTTCAGCAGAACTATGGCCTGGATATCAGCCTTCATGGTAAAACCTTCCTGGCACTCTCTGTTAAACATTGCTCCTTTACACAGGCTCAGAGTGACTCATACCTTTGCAAGCTGCAGTATGAGACTTTCAGGTCTGCCTAACATTTGGGTTGAATTTTGGATGAGTATTAAGGTCACTTTCCATTTTATCCAAACTGTTTTCACGAATTCCTCTGTGAAATTGCCTTTCATGTAATTTATGATGATAAGAAAGGAAATAGGATTTGGAACACGAGACCAAAGATTTTGCAACTTAGTTGCACAGAGATAAAATACAAAGGATGTATAACGTCCCAATCTTCAATGCCATACATGAGTGTTGCTTTACTGACATGAAGAGGTATGAGATTTGAGAGGATATGGCCCCCAAATGAGAGTAATAACTTCATTTTTGTGTGGAAATCACAGAGAGGTCAGCAATCAAAGGCTGAGCAAGATAAGAAAATCTTGAAAGGAACGATCAGAAGGGAAGCTACATTGCTTTTCACTTCAGAAGACAAGAGGTTTAGATCTTAAAAGTAGGATGAAAATAAGCAGAGCTTTATAGACAGGTTGCACAGAACCTTGAAATAAAGACAAGAAGTTTGAACATCCTATGAGCAGGGTAACCAACCAAGTATTTGGCCTCGGTGATACTAAATTCTAAAATTCTCTATTATCAATGAAAGGAAAATCATATATGGGAGAGAACTGCAGTGCTTGTACTCCTTGAACACTCTCTTTGTCTGCTGTTACGTGGTTCTATTTTCCACAGTTTATACTTTTTGTTTTTCTCATTTTAGCATGAATCATTCTTCTGAAAAAAAAGAATTAAAATTTCTTGCAGCCTCCTTCACTGTGATATTGAATCATGTTGGCTTTTGCTTTTTAGAGCCTTTAAGAGCTGTATGTTTACTTTCTGTTATATAAGTGACATTAAAAAAAAAAAAAAAGTACGCTTTTAGAATTTGTATGGTGCTTTTACCACCTTCCTTGCCTTTTATAGTGTTCCTTTAAAAAAAAAAAATCCTATAGTCATATTTCTTGGGTTATTTTTTAATTTTTTTCCTTTTTTTTAGAAATACGTATCTGAGAATATTTTGATCATGGTTACAAAGAGGCTCATTTGTAGCCCTATCTGGAAGTGGGTCTGGTCCACTCTTGTGGATAAAACCCAACATCCTTTCTCTTCTTAGGGTTCTCTGCTTGCTGTTCATGTTGGTAATTTACAGAATATCAGGCTGATGCTTCATTATGATGTTTACCTGCCTGAAATGTGACAATCTGAAATTTCAGACGATCATGTTTTCTGCTTCTTCAGTCTCTATAACTTTCCGTATCATTTCATTTCCCTGGCTGCTATTGTGGCTGAGTGGACAAAACCATCATCCTCTTACTCTTTCTGATCACTCAAAAATTTCTTCAGTTCTGTGACACTTCTTGATAATGTTAAATTTTAATTTGTTGTCTCATCTGTTCTTTAATATACAGTGTTAATTCTCCACCTGATCTGATGTCATTTGTTATTCCTGGGCATTTGCTTCACGGTGTTCAAGTCTTTAGTCCTCTTATAAGACTATGTATCTTTTGCTATAGCTCAGTACACTAATTCCTTTATTAACCTGTTTTTGACGAGATTTTTTGTTTTCCAAAGTCCTCTTTTTTAAAATGGATTTTTGAATGCTAGTTTAAATTAGTTCTCATTTGAGGGTGAGGAATTTAATTACATTATGATCCAGCATTTCAGATATAATTACAACTTCAAATGATTTGTTGCTTAGAAATACAGAATAAATTTAGAAATGTATCACCAATACTGCAAAGTAGGCTGCACAGGATACACTTACGCATCTGTGCAGCACTGCACTGAACTCAGTAGCATTTCACAGCTGAAAGCAGTTAAGAATGGTTATGGCAACATACAGCATATCTTAAATATATTTTCTACCCATATTCCATAGCCAGTTCCACAAAGAAATACTAATTTTAAATGCATGTACTTTGCCTTCTAATAATACCTCCCTAGAGAACAGGTGGTTATTTGAAAAACTGCATTATTAGTACTTTTGACTGGTCATATTTTCTGTTCTTAAACTTTGTCTTTGGTTCATTTTCTGATCAAAGGGTGGTGATGTAACCCTATTCCTTATGCTTTGACATCCATGTAGATCTGATTTCTGGGGTAATCCATTTTTAAATATTACTAGAGTGTACAGCATGCATGTGTATGTGTCTTGGTATGCATTTGTTCTGCCTTTGTTCTCCTATGTAAAATCTCATTTCCCTCTACCTAAATTTCATTGTCATCCCTACCCATATGCAAATCCAGAGAGAATGCTTTTTTGAGCAAAATATTGTGCCTTTCCTATCTCACTCTCCTCCCTCTAATCTTTTGTGTTACTGATCTTCAATTCAGCATTGAAACTCTAAGCGGGAGCTGGAGAAGGGCTGGGGGATTTATTAGGAGTCAGAGCAGGCTGCCTGGAGAAAGGGGAGATGAAGCTGTGGGAGCTGGGGCTTGGGGCTGGACCTCTTGGTGTTGACAAGCACTGGCAGGCCACAGGGGAACTGTTCCTAGTCCCCTCTCCCTTGTTCCTAATCTCAGATGATATATTTAAACTGTTCAGGAAAGCAGAGTATTTCCAATGATTGCTGTAATACATTCAGGACCAATTTCAGAAAGTGGGGAAAAAATACAATAAGGGTCAAAACCTTTATTCTTCATTTATTATTCAGGAAATCCTCTTGAGAAGTAGAACTGCAAAGATCAGTCTTCTATTTCAAAAAGGATTTTGACATTTGGAATTGAAATTAAACCAGACAATTTTAAAATTCAAAGTAAAAGAGAATTAAACCTTATTCGACTTCAATGAAAATAGTATAGTGTGTTATCTAACATAAAAATCAAATGCATCTAACCAAAAGTTTGAATGTGGTTCAGTTCTAAAATGCAATGATCATATTTTCAACATAGTTCTGATTTTCTGTGTTGTTTTCCTTAGAAACCAAAATGTTGGTGAATGTTTTTTAGAAAATGTTTTTGTTGTGATGGAAATGTAACAAAGCCTCTGTAACAAAGATTCCCGTAAGTCTGTAGTTTAAGATGAGAAAAAGTGTATGATTTGTGACCCAGAAAAGATAGTTTTTATTAGAACAATGTATAATAATTTATTGTATACAGTACATATGTGAACAGATACCTGTGCAAATGTTCATCTAGTTGGTGGAGACAGTCATGACAGTGTGTATAACTGACATGCAGATTATGATGAATCACACAGATAAAAATGTTGACATTAACGTCTAGTAATTTTTCATGTCTCTGCACCACAGATTTATCTTTCTATGGGGCTATTTTCCAGAAGAGAATATCTAAGTTATGCATTTCCTCTCTTCCTTGAAATCAAAGATGTGATTGTAGAAGTAGAATGTAAGATGGGACCTGGACACGAGTTATTGTTGAAGAAAGCTGTGGCTTTCTTTTTTGTTAATTCAAAGCACATTGATAATGACTGAAATCTTAACAGCAGCTTTTGTTGTTCAGAAGATGCCTTAATGTTCTTCCTTATTTCTGAGGACTACAGTATTGTTCTGGCATGTAGAAAACCCAAACCTCTCTTACTGATGGATAAACTTTTCTTGACGAGGCGTTAGAGCAGCTCTCTTCAGTATTCATGCCATACATCAGACAAATTTTGGTTATTCATGAGCCACCCAGGGTAAGGATGCACTCAGCTACATGGACACAGATTTCATCCCAGCTGTGAAATTGTGTCAGCTGGCAGGCTCTGGTGAGGGGAAGCATTTAGCGACTGTGAAGGCTGAACAGTTTTCAGTGCTCCCAGCAAAGCAAAGTCTCCAGCCACATAGTGGATCTTTTACTTTTTGTTAGGCCATGTGCGAACCTTGAGACTTAATGTTTCAAAAGTGTGCATTGTGTTCGTACACTGCGGTTTCACTGCCACTTCCATTAGTGATAATTTAGATACAGACATTTCCCCACAAGTAGAAACTGATTGCTAATTCAAATATAGACAGATTGGTAATATTTTAGGGTGTGATTTTGAATCTTAATGTGATTGCTTGTGAATAGAGCTATGCTATAGAAACCTGGGTCCATTGTCCACTTGCACCTGCCAAAAAAGAGAAGATGAAAAAAAGGAGAGGAAATGTTACTTCTATCCTGCCTCAAATCATGTATTGCCTACCTGCTTGATTACTTATCTGTTGCATGCAGTGGTATATTAATTGTAACGTCCTGGTCAGTTGATCTGTGCTACCCCATAAAGAAAAGTTTTACACCTGTAGATGCTCTCTGGCCTGTCTTCTGCCACTTACTTCCCTTGGGCTATGTCACTTACATAAACAGAGATTAATGAGATGATTCTCAAATGAATTTAATCTTTTAAAGTTAAATATTTTAATTAGAATTCAATTGTGAGGAAACCTAGAAGACGTATGGAGGTAGCAGCCTGAGCCTGGTGAGACTGTGTATCATAGCACATGCTCTCTAGCATTATTTTTGGTGCTTTCAGCTTTGGCAAGTGTATCTCTCCCTGATTATCCCTTGACTGCAGTTTGTTGCTCCATATTACAGCAAATCATTCTAATCAGAAGGGGAAGGTACTAATGTTTCAAACAACCGTTCGTTAAAAAAGCCCCTTCAGAGAACACAGGATGTACAATTTATAATTTAGGTGCTTCCTGGGGTGTGAGAGATTGCGTACAACTCTGGAAGAATCCTGAACCTCATAAAATCTATGTCCATGATACACGAAGATGTGTACGGAACAGAAATACAGATAAATCTGACAATGAAGGACAAACCCCAAACAATGGCTGAGGCTGATGCCTGAAGCAGAAAATGCTAATTTATCTCAACTGTAAAATATGGAGTGGCTAGACCCTAGAACAGATGGAAAGAATTATAGTATTGCCTGCATTTCACTGTCAGGAAGGGAGAAAGGAAAGAACTTTATTTTTATATCAACTTCTTATTTAATGGTTTTATTTCTCTGTTATTAACTTCTTTTCTTCACCTTCTGCTCTCACAATAATCCATTCCTCCTCCTTCTCATTTAATTTGATCTTTAGAGTTTATTGAACTATGTCAAATCACTCTGTAGAAGCAACTTTTGGATTAGTCCATGTTTATTGGGTGTTATACTCAGAGTATAATAATTAGGTACACTCAGGTACGCTTGAAAAGGAACAAATAGCATGAGTTTTCACTGCAGCTATTCAGTGCGACAGTCTTAGGAGTCTGAATTGTTTTGACTGTTCTCACTTACAGATGCCAGTAGTCTTTTTTGTGGCAACTGATCCCCAGTTGAGACTCATTCTCCTTTACAGCTTGAATGCATGACTTGTTTCCATTAGCACTGTCAGGGTGTTTAAAATCGACTTGCAATTTTGTTTCATCTACATGGTGACTCAATGGTAAAATGCATTAATAAAAGTTTAGAAATAATAATGGTATTTACCCTTGGATTTAGCAGACTTTGAGGATGTACGTTAATAGTGTCACAGAACTGGTACAGGTTCACACAGGAATAGATTTATTTCTTATGCTCTGCTAAATTTCCTGTGGAATGCTGAGTGCATTAGGATCCATGGTAACCGTGCCTGCTGCAGCACGGTATTACTTTGCTGTTGATAATGCAAGTCCATCTAATTAGCACCAAATGTCAGGGTACTAAGAGGAGCAGGTGGCACCATTTGTATCTGAAGTAAATACAAACACAGTATTTATGTGCAAAACCAGGCAAAATAAAGCCTTTTGTAAAATCTGTTATAGCTGGTTTGTCTGATGAATAAGATCTGAGAGAGAGAAGACAATTATAAACTGTGACCCATGAATGGAACTGATAATTGCAACTCCAGGTTGAACCAAATGTGATTGTTAGGAAATATTTTGGGCTTGAGACCTTAAAGAAATAACATGTACTACCTTTGGAATAGAGACTATGATTTCTGGTATTTTGAAAGTCCATTGTTCATTCTGGCTTCATTTACAAGTTATTGGGAATGATGACAACTGTGAACAACAAGGAAGTGGAGAATATTAATAACTTTAATTTTCATGAAATGATAGACACTGTGAGCAAGATCTCCTAAGCTATGTCTTTAGGTGGACTTTAAGGACCTCAGCTTCTGTGTGACTCAAAATATGCAGAACTATGGTGTGAATGGATCTGAAGTGAAAGGAAACGGCTAGCGGTATGTTCAAGGTGGGCAGAATCACTCTGTCTAGGTGCCTTTGTTTCTAGTAAAGACAGACAAATACTTCCAGAAATCTAACAAAAAATCATCTGGAGGTGCTGTACACAGCTGTCAAACAAGGAATACATGTTCAGGATGGATGTAACTTACAAGTCCCAGTAAAAACAAAAGTGTAATCCATCTTTATGGAACAAACTTTTGCAAGGACGGAGACCAGGGACAGGATTGCAGATGCATTTCTGTCTCATTTTCTGCAGAGAAAAATAAACCTATTTCTTACTTGCTAGGTGTGAATTTATGTTAGGAACAAAATAGGTCAAGACGCTACTGCCTCTCGTGTCTCATACCTGCTCCTGTCATAGACATCTGAGTGTCCAGGGTGGGACCCTCGGAGCAGATGGAATGCCAGGCTATAGCTCAGAGCTGAACTGGTGCTCAGACACCACCTTTATAGCTCCCTGGAAATTTAGAAGGTAAATAGCTAAAAGGTATAGGGAGCTTGATGTGGGACATCTCCACTTGTGCGAATTTCACCTGTGATGCCTACACTGACAGTCTCTGGACTGCAAACACAAAGCTTGATTTCCATGCTATATCAGTCTTCTTAATCTTCTCATACACAAATATTCATGGAAGCGAAATATATCCTCTATATTAAAATTCTAAGATTTTTCTGAAATTGCTTAATTAATCTGTCAACTGATACCTAAATAAGATTTGCCATTCAATCTATAATATAAAAATACTATGCTTTTTTCCCATTATTACAATTTAATTAAAAATATGTGGTATCTATTTGCATGTCACTAAATGTCTTTTATTCCCTTCCATTTATAAATTAAATATTAAGTCTTCCTTTTGCCCTTTTTTTTTTTTCAAGGGATATTTGATTGTGAGAGAGAAAGGAAGACTGTGATGAATATTTTTAATGTATTTTGTGAAAAGCCTAGAGTCTGAAACATATAATAGCAAATTTTAAGGAGGGATAATTTTAAGAGGGTGAACTTTTAAGGAGACATAATTAAGTAAAATTAGTATGTAGCAGGTCTGGAAGTACAGAACATATTGTACAAGGAAAAAAAATAAATAAACCTCCAGACAAGAAGAACACCCAGACATATCCAAAAAAGATTAAGAGACTAGGGTAAGTAATAAAGAAAGAATATAAAAAGCAACCTTTCCAAAAATAATAACATACTCCTCTTTACATTCATATAGGAGCACAAAAGAACCAAGCAGCTTAAGGGGAAAAAAATGTAACTGGGCTTAAAAAAGCAAGTAAAGCTATTTTTTTTAATGATAAAATTTCCCATCATACAGCAAATATTTAAATCTAAAGTAATTTTAAAAAGCCATTGGCTCCTTAAAATAATATCCAGCAAAATAACCTTCAGCACAAAATATTACTTGGTTTAAGAGGAAAATAAATACAACTAATTTTTTTGCACGAACCTAGCACTTCCCAATAGTGTGGTTGTCATCCTCACCTTGTTTGCAGGGTAGCTGGCAGTAATGGATGGCTTGTTTGTGGACTGCTCTGGTGCATTTAGGGAGAGGTAAAGATGTTGTAGGTCACGATTTTTTGTGCTTACTTTTTGCTACTTTGGAAAAGCCTAAACTGCAGCTGGTTTAAATTTCTCGTGGCATCTCCAGTGTGTTGATACAAGCAATGCCTCAAGTGACAGTCCCCATCTCCCCCAGTACCTTCTTATGTTTCTGTATCAAAAAGAAACCCTGCTGCTTTGAGAGCGGAGACACCAGAGGCAGACAGCACCTTGCCCCTTGGTGAGAGAGCATTTCCCGGTGCTTGCAAAACAAGGCACTTCCATTTGCACACGGTAAATGAGATTCTTATGTCCTTGCAAAGAGGAGCTTCTGTTCCCGCTGGAGTCCAACTCAGGCTGCCCAAAGCCATTCTCTTGCAACTGAAATGTGTTGACCAAATCATCTGAACAGCAACATCCGTCCTGACTCAGAGAAACAGAGATTTCCAACCTGTTTTACCCTGCAGGGTCCTCAAAAACTTAAAAAGAACAGTGTCCTCTGTGGACAGGACTGCTGTTGTGGCTGCATTCCTGTCATCAGTCTTAATGTGGCTGTCCCCTCCCTCCACCCCTGAAGAAGTCAGTAACATGTTGATTTTCAAAATAATAAACATGATAGCTTGTCATGCAACTGTGTAATAATTGCACATAGGCCAGATTGGTCACTATAAATAATTGTGATAAGTGGCACCTGTTGTACCATTTATCACTACCTTTATTATGTGTGTACATGCACCAATTGTCAAAAAAAGAATAAGGCTGAGCAGCAGGCAGGAAAGCTGCCTGTTGGCAATGCTCAGACTGCTACACTACTGGCATCGTGGAAGCAGCAGGCAAGGGAGAAATTGCTCTTTCCTTGGGGACAACTGAGCATGGTTACAGGGGAGAGGACTCCGGCGTTGGAGGTAGGACAGATGGGGAGTGAGAAATGCCATGAGCGGGGATGCTGCTGCGTAAGCACAGGTTGGGAGAGTCCTCATGGGAGCACGGAGCTGGCAGAAAATCTGTAAGGGGACTTGTGGAAACCTCCCCGCAGGAAAGGGGATCTTGATGGGGATTCTGAGCAGACCATCGTTAATTTGTTGGAGTCTAGGAAGCTGCTAAAAATTGCTGACCTAAAAAACAAAAATGGAAGCACCTACTCTGCAAGGTACAGTGAATAAGCGGAAGATTTGTTTGCAAACCCTTTTATTTTACTCTGCCTCACCATATTACACTTAACTGGACATGTAGAAGTCACTTGTTTTAGTGTGTGTTTTAATAAATCATTGATGCTGCAAGCCATTTTAGTGTCTTTAGTCTGGTCACTTTTAAGGGAAGAGTACAGTGGTTCCAGCTTCAGAGTTATGGCCAGCTGAGAGCCTGTCACAATAATTTTTCAGTTACTCTCCATCCTGTCCTGCTCACTTGCACAAGGGCAAAAAGCAATGGCTTTGCAGAACCTATTAGCCTCTTCGGCACTGCTTTAGTGCACTGCCTAAAGAAATAAAGGAACTCTTATGACTCTCAGTATTTATTTTGGGTTTACTGTGCAGAAATATAACCATCAAGCTTTTATATGGATAGGAATAAACTTAACTGTATGCAAAGACACATAAAGAGATCCTAGCAGGAATACTGAAACATTTAGAGAGTCTCACTGATATGTGCCTGTTCCTTGACTTAGATGAATGTAGACTCTGAATCTTGAAAACGACTAAACTGTATAAGATAATGGCCACCTTTTAGTGCTAGAGGAAATCACTGACCTGTCATCCGTGTGAAAAACCTACAAATGTGGTTTAGATCACAGAGCCATCAACAATGATGATGTTAAAAAGTAAATTACTTGAGAATAAGAAAAGAAAAAGTCTTATAAACTCCTAAAATCTCAGTCCAAGACCTACAATGTTTACAAAATTTGAGGAAGAGAAGAAAACATTGGGTCCCAAATCTGTCATTTGTGCTGCTAGCGTTTCATGTGCAGACTCTTTGAAGATGTCACAGTGAATTCAAATGTATGAATCTAATAACAGGCATGTCTCTTGATCTCACTATACACTGAAAATGATCCTCCTTGCAAAGTCTGAAACAGGCAGTATGTTCAGACTTACGTAGTAGATAGATGAATTCAAAGTTGTTTACGATAAGGAAGCAGAAACTTCAGCATTGGTGGATAAGGGAAGGTAACTGACATCATCTACCCAGACTTGTGCAAAGCATTTCAGACTGTCCCACATGACATCCTTGTCACTAAATTAGAGAAATATGGATTTGATGGATGGACCACTTGGTGGATAAGTAATTGGATGGTCGCACTCAAAGAGTTGAGGTCAGTGGCTCAATATCCAAGTGGACACCAGTTATGAGTGGTGTCCCTCAGTGGTCAGTTGTGCGATCGACACGCTGGAGGGAAGGGATGCCATCTAGAGGGCCCTTGACAGGCTGGAGCGGTGGGCCACTGCCAACCTCATGGAGTTCAACAAGGCCAAGTGCAAGGTCCTGCACCTGGGTTGGGGCAATCCCAAACACAAGTACAGGCTGGGTGGAGAATGGATTGAGAGCAGCCCTGGGGAGGAAGACTTGGGCTAATGGTGGATGATATGTGCTTGCAGCCCAGAAAGCTTTGGTTGTATCAATATTTGGTTGCATCAAGAGATGCGTGGCCAGCTTGTTGATGGAAGTGATTCTCCCCCTCTCTGCTCTTGCGAGACTCCACGTGGAGTACTGTGTCCAGTTCTGGAGCCCTAAACATAAGAATAACACGGACCTGTCGGAACAAGTCTAAAGCAGGGCCACGAAGATGATCAGAGGGCTGGAGTACCTTTTCCATGCGGACAGGCTGAGAAAATTGTGGTTGTTCAGCCTGGAGAAGAGAAGGCGCCAGGGACATGTTATAGCAGCCTTCCAGCCTTCCTCTTCCTGAAGACGGTCTACAAGAAAGCTGGAGGTGGACTTTTTACGAGGGCATGTAGTAATAGGACAAGGAATAATGGCTTTAAGATGAAAGAAGAATGGCTTTAAGCCCCCTCACTGGAAGTGTTCAAGGCCAGGTTGGATGGGGCTTCAAGCAACTTGACCTAATGGAATGTGTCCCTGCCCATGGCAGGGTGTTGGAACTAGATGATCTTTAAGGTCCCTCCCAAACAAAACTGTTCCATGATTTTATGTTGCACAGTGCAAGCAAGACAAATGTGTTTATGAAATCAGCATTTTTGTAATCCACCTCCAAAGGGAAAAAGGAGAGAAATTGGGTTTGGAACTATTTTCACTTAATATATGCAGTTAACTGTACTGAAATATTAAGTGCCTAGCAAATTACTCTTCTTTAAATAAATGCCAAAGTTCTTTATTCTTTTAATGACAAGGATATTTGCATTTGAAGATCCTGTGAATGTAACTTGGATACCTAAACTTAACAAGCACTTCTTACACCTGAGATCCTGAAATGAACCAGCATCTTTCCATGGCAAAGAATATAAATAGCTTAGATGGTAGCTGTAGGAGGGTTGGTTCGTATAAGCTTAGGGTAGCAGTTAAGTACTCCATGTAGACTGAGGAGATTTCACTTAGACTTGTCCCTCACAACTATGTTTTTTATAAATCTTGACTGCTGGTTCTGCTGATAAACAAGCCAAGAGAGTTGGAAGACAAAGAAGTGAGAGTATCTCTGACAAATGATGGTTTGCTCGGAGAAGGGTCTGTTCTTAGCAGACCTGGGCTGAAGGTGGCAGGTTTAGCTTCCTCAGTAAGACACTCAGATTTTATAGTGGTCAGGAAGGAGATTAGCTTAGGGAAGCAGAATTTCAGGAGTAGGTGGTAGATTTGTTCCCAAACTGTCATCACTGAGAGGGATGCACCAGTTGCTAACGAGGAGCAAAACTGAGTCGTTTGACTGTGAAGTCCAGGGAATATTTTAAATGTTTTTATTTACTATTTTAAAAACGTGATTTCTTATTCTTAATCAGGTATCCAACATTTTCCTTCGCTAAATGAAACCTTAGCCATAGCTACTTATATAAATGAACTTTAACACTGAGCATGTCCCTGCTCAAGTTTTGAAGCAGGAAGCAGCACAAGTTTCGGAGTGCAGCCGTGTGTGGCTTGCTCCAGATACGGTTTCTGAGGAGTCTCAGGAGCTGGGGATTATTTTCTCACAAAGCTGTGGGAGTCAGTTTGAAGTCTAAGAATGCCAATGGAGAGGAGTTACCCTGAGTGAGTCAGTATAACCAGCACACACAAAAATAAATCACAGGCAGCATACATTTCTTTCAATAAATTGACACCTGTGTCATCCCTGTCATGTCACATATAGATGGCGACTGGACTTCAAAAGAACAGAGGCAGACAGGATGACTGGAAGCAATAGATGCATTTAAGACTTAAGAAGGTACTGACAAACACTGTATATCTGTCTTCTAAAAGAAAACTGGAAAAGTTTTAAAGAACATTTAGATTTTAGTGCATTTAAGAATAGGTTTTGAGTTTTCTAAGTAGGCCAAGAAAGTACTAGTTTTAAAATCCATGAATAAAAAGTCAGAGTGTAGAGGGGAGAGAAATCTCAAAAGAAAGAAATAATAATAAAAAACTGGAAAAAAAAAGATTTCTTTATATTCAGCTTGTTCAACTGAAAGGACAGGAGAAAACCAGAAAACTTCAATTTTTAATGACTAGCTAAGCTAAGAATCCATCTGATGAGGCCTTGCAGGTGATTTAAATATCAGATGGCTGAAAGACTAAAGTAGGTAAAGCAAACAGTAGTTAAAGAATAATTGCACCATAACTTATGGAGTATGTTATAGAATAGTGATTATTCCCTTTGCACATGTATTGGTATGAGAATTTTACCGTAATGTTATTCGGTTAATAAGCACGCTTTTACTTTCACCTATTTTCTGTATATTGTGTCTGTCTTTCAGATGGATGTAGAGTGCAGTATTTACATAGGACGACTTTAAAAAGTGCTACAGCGTAATACCAGGCATTTGTGCCAAGATTTTTTCTTATCCTATCTGCACAATATTATGTTCTTATTCTGTTACTAAGTTCTGTTATTATGTTCTTATTCTATTTTATTAATATTAGTTCCTTTTGGAACTGTGTGTCTAAAGGGCATGTCAAGTAATCATTTTCAAGTACTTTTTATCTGCTTAGGTGTTGCTGTAATCTTCCACATTCCATTAATGATAGCCTTCATGGTCCCTTTTCTTAAAGATAGCGTGGCTACCTCTGCATCTTTGGAAGTGCAGACCTGTGTATCTTTGATTTTCTGCAATACTGCTTGAAAGATGGAAATGTCAAGCAGGATGACAGCTAATGAACTGAGTGTTCAATAGTTCATCACCTTGGTTTTACCAGAAATCATTTAGCAACAAATTTGAAATAATTGTCTTTGGTAGAATGAGATCACTTGCCTTTTCTGATAGAAAAGTTGACACTAGTCAGAATAGCAACTGGTAGTGGAAGGAGCAGATCCAACCTTCATGTCACAAAGTGTTCCGTGGAAAAAACTAACTACGCTGTGGACGAATTCGTGATGAATGCTGCTGATCTCTGCAGCTGTGGCCTTGTTGAAGAGTCAGAGGTCTGTTCTTCAGCTGTTGTGAGTTACTACTGATGACTGAATCTGTTGTTTGGTAAAGACTTGAACATGTGCCTGTGATCATAAGCCTCTGAGGAATCCTTCATAGCTCGTGTGGGAAACCTGTAGCTCTAACTCACCTCGGCAGGATAATAGGATTTTGGTGCAAAGCTGGGAGTAAACACAACCCTGTGAATGAGTCCTGTGAGATGCTTGTTAGAGTCTCCTGGAGACTTTCATTTTTCTAGGTAAGAGGTTTCCCAAACCCTTATATGCTTGTTTCCCAAAACATGTGAACTGTCTGTGTCCATTTGCAAACAGAGATTGCAGGCACTATAATAGTCTGCTGCCAGCTCTCAATTCTTGTGCCTGCTCATACAGAGAGCGAGAGAGCAAACAGAGGTGGGTGGCTACTGTGGATTAGTGGTGTTCCAATAACCAAACTATCCAGAGTGGCTTCTGAGAGGAGAGTGTGAAGAAAAGATGATATTGTATTAAAATACAGAAATACTTGGTTTTGAGGTTGCTGTCACCCTTCACTAGGGGAATGCATTTTTAATTGCCTTGCTCCCATACTTTTCTACTGACAGAACAGTGTATCTTGCTCAGTACCAAGACTGATATGGTTCCCAATGGGGCAATATCATAATCTTCTTAACTGCATAAGTAGAGTCTGTCTATCATGTCAGTTTTATGGCCACAGCACGTCATGGGAGAGAGAGGAAGACTATAGAATTCAGCTCATACACGATTACAAGAAAATGAGGTAATTAAACTGAAATTCTGTTGAGGTACCTTAATCAAAACATAAAAATACGATTGTCTTACTACTTTTGTCTGACATTGTTCATAATTTTATTTGGAAAGCAGACACTGATTTCACACAGTGAATGATCCACAGAAAAAATGTTTTTGTTGCAAATGCTTGCAAGCATAGCTAAAACAAAAGAATTGGAAAAGCACACTGACAGAAAATTATACTTTAAGATAGGTTGTTATGTGCACTTTCTTGTGCATTGAGGCCTGAGGTTGAACAACTTCTGATTTTATAAGTTGGGAACTTCATGGATAATTACCACAAATGTAACTTTTATCACAGTTTCTTTGTCCACAAAAATCATGATGTTTTTACTATGTAGAAATATAAAAGTATACATCAAAGGCAATGACTTTACATTATGGTAGATGCTGTTCTGTGGTATGGCAGCAGGTGTCAACTACTCATAGTCAGAAAAAATATCTATGTAAGAGAAAAGCTCTAGAAGAGGTCTTATGGGTCACTGACTTGAGTTCTCTGTAAATGCAGACTCTTAGACCACAGAATCTAATTTATAACTTTATAGTTGATAAAAAACTCCATCAAATTTATCTCCATCACTGTGTGAGGAGTGTCACCGTATTCCTGGTTAGGTGATTTATTAAGAACAGTGATGAATTTTGACTTTTTTTTTTTTTTTTCTAAGATTGGGTCCTGATTGTGAGATAACCAGAAAACACCTTGTGTGGATTGTGTGAGTCTTTGGTGTGAACTGAGTGCTGTGCAGCTTAATGCTAGCTGAGCTCTGGGGTGATAGGCACAACTAGTAGCAAAAGATGCTTTAGAATATTACACTCAAATAAAGCCTGAACTTGTCTAGGATTCCGTTAGACTACATATCTGTATGTAACTGAAGCTTTGGGGGAAGGAGGTGTATTTTCATATGGTATTTGTTTTACCTAAACTTCTGAAAAGAAAGTTATGATTTAGTGATCTGTATTTTTTCCCCCTAAGTCAAGAAAATGTAGCTGATCTCATCTCTACAGTTATCAGTTTAGGTTTTAATACAGTGCCAGAGCAGAAACCATACTTCTGAAATAGAGGATGTTGGTACTAGTAAGAACTGTTAGAAATTGTAACTGTGAAGCTACTGTAAGACCAATATAACTGGCTAATGGAAGGGGAGACGTTGTATTCAAAGGGAAGTGTACAGAGATGACTAACAGGATTTCTCAAATACTTTCTCTGTGACCATTCCTGTTTTATCAGTGGTCAGGGAACAGAAGTCAAGATTTTTCTCAAGGAAATAATGTGGTGAAACACACTTATGAGACATCTGAAGGAAGATTGGCACAAATACTAAAACAAAAAGTTTCTGAGAAATGGATAAATAGAGCTGAAATTAGAATTAATAGGAACTGTTAATAAAAAGCTAACACAAGATATACGGTAGGGTGAGAATCCAACACATGGGAGAAACAGAGACGGAAGGCTGGATTTAGTATTCCAGCAAAGAATGGTTCTGAATTACTAATGTGATCAGGCTTTGAAAAAGGCAAATGCTATCCCATAAAGTTTCTATCAGAGATACTTCAGCTGAAAGTTGAATAATCCCTACAATTCACAACTCTCTAGACACTAAAAGGCCATTTAGGAAGACTCTGAGAAACGCATTCACACAGTGGTTTCTTTGCATCCCATATATATCATAGAGAGAGTTTCTCTGACAACCCTGCATAACGTTTCAAGTGATGTCAGGTTGAGGTCCGTGAGATCAAGATTTATATTTATCCAGCAACCTGAATAAAGCCCAAGACGTACGCCTAGGTATGAAGTGTCTAAACAAACTTACAGAGCCAAATCCATATGCTTTACAAATCCTTGCATAAACAGATAAAACAAGCATCTGTTTTCGGCACTCGAGTAAATTGATTAAGTTGTTCACACATAGATCATTTGAGATGCTTGGTATCCAGCAAGTCTGTGTGTGGCTGCCTGGAGTGTCTTGTGCCCTTCTGGAGTGGCAGCTGAAGAATATTCCTATGTGAGGATGACAGAATTGAGCCCCAAAAGTGGAGTTCAGTTCCAGGTTCAGACACCGAAGTTTGAAAGTTCTTCATAGTCAACAGAGGTAATCAAAAGTCTGGAAATCTATTCACCTCACCGAATGCAGATGTCTTTTATTTAAGGTGATCTGGGAAGTTTATTAGACTCTATTGACTTGATTGACTGGATCTCCCATGACCTCAAGGGGAGTAAGGAATCTTACACACATGGATACATCTACATTCAAGACATCTCAATTTCTGCATTGAGAGTTGAACCATGCAGTAATAATCACATTCAAATGAATGAAATAAAAAGAATCAGAACCTTCAGGAATGGATGATGCTCATTTCTTGTTTCCTTTGTCTGAAATTCAGGAGCAGATTGCCTGTGAGTTTTTTGACACTATAGGTGCAATATTTATTTTGGTGATGAATGAGAAAGTGCTTGAAAAGGACATTGATGACTACTAAATTTCTATTTTCTTATTCTTTTTTTAGGCACTTTATCTAGGTGAAAAAGCCATAAAAATCATGAAATTATTTGTGTAATTGCAGTAGCAGAGCAGGGATGTCTCAGTCCAGTTCAGTTTGGGAAAGAATTGCACTGACATAGACACATAGTTGCTGGGATGTCAGATGAAATGTTTTTCCATGCTTAATGTTCAGAACAAGGAAGGATGTCACTGCACAAGCATGGATTTATGAGCGTGACTAATAGAGAGGGATGCAGTTCCTTCCTTCAAATTAACACTGCCACATCCAAAGCTTAAATTCGTGCTCAGGTGAAGTAAATGTGATTGTGCAGATACATAGCCATTCCATCCCCATCACCATTGTGTCATTTGCTGCTTGATCTTTTCTCTCAGCATTGGATGTTTTGAAAACTATGATAATTACAATTTTCTCCTCTTACTAGTCATTCTTCTGGGTTTTTTTTCCTTTAGCTGCATGGGGTTTTGGTTTTTTCTTCACCCTGCCTGAACTTTATTTTTTTCCTGATTTTATTAAAGCTTAAGGACTGTCTAGGTTGTGAAGAAAGTAAATGTGACCAGCAAAGAAAAAGAGCAGAGAGGAGGGAAAAATGTGCTTCAAGAGCAAGATTGCTCAGCATAGTATTTCCAAGTTCATTTGTTATTCAGAAACAGAAAGAATGGAAGTGTGATGTGCTATATGGTACCCCCGTCAGCTACAGTTGAAAAACAGGATCCAGGTCATTAGATAATATAGGGCAAGGCCAAAACTCACCTTCACCTTAGCTGTCTTCCCTTGTCATGAGTGTGATGAGGTCCCTTTTGACGAGGACTTGTTTCAGTGCTACCGTTTAAATTCATTGGAGTTATCTGCAGACACGGATGTTAATTACCCCTCATTTCTGTTTTTAAGCTCTCTCCTTTTTTTTGTTCCTTTCTCTTGCCCACTTCATCATGCAAGGATGAGGAACATGCTTTTTTAATGAAAGTTGGGATTCTATCTCATGTTTTACCGAAAACTGGTGCCCTAATCTCAGACCTATAGTACATAAGCGTTAATCTGCTCCTGCTTGATTTAGTCATGTTTTTGTCTTTTGTGTTTGTTTTGTTTCTTTAATGGGGTAGCTCTGTTTTGACATTTAGATGATATGCAAGCCATGAAATAGCCCTTTCTAGTGCTTAATTAATTTTTGTTCGTACATTTTAATTATCTACCCTTCAGCTCATGAGAACTTTTGAACGAGAGTTCTCTTACCAGAACTTTGTTGTTGGTTTTGATTGGGTTTTTTGGTTTGCTTTTTAAAATAACATTAAATAATTAGCAGGATTTTGACAAATTTACATAACTTGGTTATTTTTTCAACTGAGATTTTCTTGTTGTTATGGCTTGACTTTTTTCCAGCATGCACCATTTCTTTTTACATTTGAAGCAAGCTTTTCATCTTCTGTGATTGTACTTGATACTGATTATAAACAATAAATCAAAGGGATGTACTTCCATTAGAATTTGGTTGTCTTACAAAATGCTGGAAAACCTGATCAGTAAAGCTATATAGAATCTACGCTGTGCTATCACTGACAAGACTATCTCAGATTTAGCAACCACTTGTTGTCTTAATGATAATTCCTCTTTATAAACAAACACACAGGTTGGGGGATATTTGCAGCTCTGCATTTTTATGGTGCCTACAGTCATCTAAAGGAGCATGTTAGAGCTCCAGACTAAACAGGATTAGTAATATGAGTGAAATTCCTCTCTCTGAAAAACTGCCTGAACAAGTAGATATGACACTGTCCCAAATCTAGGTTTGCATTCTTTCTCCAACTCCAACGCTTTTGGTCAGTTCACTGACTTCTTGCTCTCATCCTACTGTGGGGTTTTTTTTCCCTTCTTTAAGCTGGGTTTTTTGGTGTGTTTTTTTGGTTTTTTTTTTTTTTTTTTTTGTTTTTTTTTACAAAACTAAGACTGTCTTTCCAGTGGATTTTTAAAGTGTTCAGCACACGGCTATGAAGTGCAGGGACACCTGATCTGACTGACAGCCCACGGAGAAGTTAGGAGAGTAGAGCAGCATTACCCCAGCACTGTGTGCTAGGTAATGAACTCCGGGTGGTTCACATCCCAGGTGAAACCTGGAGAGATTAAGCTGCGTATAGAAAGGAGCAACAGCACCACCAGCAGGTGCTGAAAGAAAAGAACAGTTTTAGAAGATTGAACTTTTGAGGATGAAGATAGGATGAACCAAAATGGAAGAAGATGCCAGTGGGCAGCTCTGGCTCATTCCCGCGCTCAGCCTTCTTTAACTGGCTACTGGTGCTTCTGGCAGCTGACTGTTCGTAGCTGCTGTGGATTTGTAAGTGAATTGGTTTTATAGGCCTAAAATCACATGGATTACTCTTCCTGGGTATGAATGGGGCATATACGAGTGGCTCAGTACTGAGCTGGGCACCAAAGGTTTTGCAGAGGGTTGTCTAAATTTCTCAGATTCCTCAATCTTTTTTTTTTTTAAACTTGAGTTTAAGCAGTTGTGGCTGGTTTTAAGTTCTGACATTGTCTGGAATTTAAAAAAATACTGTAATCTGAAAGACAACAAATTAACAGTAGAAATAAGCTTTTAAGATGTGAAGAGTCACTCTTAGTAGAGGACATTGTATTTTTCCTCAGCTCTAATTATGAATCAGAATAGCAACGTTTGTATCATTTGAACTCTGATGCAGATTTATAGTCAATAATTTTAAGTGCTTAAGTAGCACAGAAATCCAAACCATCTGGAACCATGGCATTCGAGTGTCTCCCACTATCAACTTTACCCTTGCTGCTATTCTGTTTGCTCTTCAACCTCACAGTACAGTTCCATTTCTTCTTCCTTCTTCCACTACTTATGCTAAAGTCTGTCTCTTGCCACTCTTTTTTCTCCTTTTCAGCATCCTGCTAATGCCTGTCTTCATTCCAGCAGTGTCTCTGCTGATGAACTGACTGGCAGATTTTTTCCCTGAATGCTCCAGCCTCATCTGTGCTGCACAGCCAGCTATCATCAGTATGTTCTCAAGTACTGCATGCTGGGTGCCATTGTATAACCTGTGCAAAAAATACCATTTTATTTATGTTTTGTAGAGAGTGGAAAAGGCAAAGGATTGTCAGAGGTCTGCCAGTTTCACTGAGTCGGTCTCAAACATTAGCAGAATGCCTTCTGGGATTGATTTGATGATGCTTACTCTTTTCTTTTTTTTTTTTTTTTTTCATCCAGAACTTTTTGAAATGGTCACACTTCTTGGGGCATAAAGCTTCATGTTACACAGAAAGTGATGCAAAGACCTCATAATTTTTTTTTTTTTCTTAAAGTATGTGTCTTCTCATTTTACTTTCCTAAATGTGAAGTACTTTGCTATTAGTGCTACTGTTACCCATTGCCAACAGTATTTGTGACAGCACTACTACTTTGACCTTCAGATACTGCATGTTACAGGATTTAACAAAAGCCATCTTTTTCTTTAGTGGGTTTTTTTTCCTGCAAATTACCATCATTTCCTGGACCTTGGATTTTTTTCATTTTTGTCTTTGTTCCTTTTTACTTTGATGATTGAACTTATGATCTTACATACTAATACAAAAGTGAAACAGTGAATTGCTTACAGTGCCTCTATCACTGAAATGACAGATAGAGACTAATGCTTATAGCAGCAGGCTAGATTCATGATATAAGTTATCAAGATTTCTTTCCTTTTGTAATATTTTTTTAAAAAAATACATATACCTAGTATCTCAACTCCTTTGTTGTGACTCAGTCTTTTCAACATTTATTTCCATCCATTGTTGCAGAACCTACAATTACCATTCTTCAGGAAGGTAGAACAGACACATTTAAAACTTTACTTGATAGCTCTGACATTGATGGCTGAAATTTTTGGGGATGTCTTTGAGATCTGAATATTCCCAACAGAATGACTGGTCATGAGGCTTCTTAAAACTACATGTAGTTTTACAGGTACCGGTCTATATGAGTGAGACAACCCAGTTAACATGCTGAAGTTTCAGAGCAGGTCGATGGTTCTTGAATAGGAAGACACCACGATGGGGTTGATTTCACATTTTTCTTTCAATTCATAGCTTTGGATAGTTCAGTGAGGTGATTGATGGAGAAGGACTTTGTGTCCGTTTGGCCTCTAAAGAATCTTGCTTTGAAGTTTACTTTCTCTGATAAAAAAAAGAAAACAAGTTACAGATGACTGGGATTGCTAACTTGGGGCTGCTCACAAGGTACATAGAATTACACTGATGTATTGCCAAAGTATTTTTCATTATACAGCATTTTGTGCTCAAAATAACTTCAGCTTTTGAATCAGCACAAGGTCATGTTATAGCATTGTACCACAACAACAGTGATAATAAAATTGAATCCTCCCTTAAGGAGAGGTACTCACTTAAAAAGCCAGTCTTGCATTAGATCAAGAAAAGATGAATCGTAAACATGTAAAGAGCCTCCTCTGCAGATATTAGTGTCAGGTGCAGTCCTGGTTTGGCAGGGATGTGAACAAGCTGCCTGGTTCTATCTGTTTCCATTCAAATGACATGGTAGTTGAACTCCATACAGTCTCACCAAATCATGCGTATGCTGAAGACCATTTTAAAATAAAAGTCTTGACATCCAGATGGCTCTGTACATTACAAATATTGATGGCTACATGTTTATTAAAGAATTTGAAGGTTCATACAGAACTTTAATAAATAATTGAAGATAATCAGTGCCATTTGGTAGAAATAGTGTCCTCTAACTGAGCTTCTTAAAGTGAGTTGGGACAAGAGTTACCACATTATATTTGCTGTCTGTGAATCAAAGACAGAATATAAGTGAAAAAAATGCTTTTGGTCAGCATTTTACTAAAGGAGTAGGGTGGAAAAGCACATTATTTAATACAAATATTCTAGAGCTTCTGTACAGCCTACCCCTGTGAACAGTGTAAGGTTGACACATTTGGTGCTAACATGTCTACTTGCTGTAATTCCTTTACTATTAGCTCTCCTACACACTCTTCAGAGATGGTTCTAGGATCATCATAATTTTCACTTGCCACACTTAAGATAATATATTTCTTTCTTCCATCATAATAGAAAAATGAGAAATTCTTTTGGGAAGAGTAATAAACAATACTAGTCAGTATGATAGGTATGGTTAATAGCTTAGTTAATTGTTTTGATTAGCTCTGGATATTTGTAATTAAAGAGAATATTATCTCCCAATAGCACTTCGTTTAACTTTGACACCATATTCACATATCAGTGTTCAGTGTAATTTAGTTAAGCGTGGCTGAGCTTCTTTCTTCCTCTATCAAAGCTAAATAGATGGCACTAGAGATTTTTGCAAGAACTGTTGTGTGCCTCGGGCTCCATCACTGCTCTGCGATAGAAAGCAGCCATAAATTCAGCTCAGCTGGCTGCTTATGGATTCATCCTACAGAATCCTTAGGATGCTAGTGTGTTAACTGTACCTTACCCAGGAGGAACACTTGAGGAAGGTAACCGGGTTACTCCTAATTCTCTGAGTATCAGAAAGTTGAGAAAAAAACAGCAACTTCTGAATTGCAGCAGACCAGAGCTTCTGGAAGATGAGGACAGCCATTGGGGTTTATCAGAGCACCTCAGCTACTGGAAATCTAAGCCCTGTTTTTTAATTGACTTCTTTCTATTGTAATTTGTGTTGGTCTGAATAAGCTATGTTGGATGGGAATAGGATACAGAAAGGTAAGGAATGAAGAAGTTCAGCACTTCAGTACACTAAAAAGCCATGCACTTAGCACTTGCCTTGTTTCCGTCTGTTACAAATAAATTGACTTTTACAGGGCTGGAATTTTACACGGAATCCTTTTGTAAAAAGGCAGGTTAATGAGACTGTCCTTCTACTAAAAGTCCTTATTCCTCTGGGAGAGTTCAGAGGGAAACAAAATTCAAATATATATATATATATTTGTATATTTATTACAGACTTCAGAATACCATGGCTGGTACCATTAATCTAGACCACTGAATCCAAAAGAAATTTGCTACTGAGGGAGAAAGGTGGGTATTTTGTGGATAAGTCAAAACCCCCATGGGGAGTTTATGATGACTGCTGCAACCATAATTCAGAGTACTGTTTGTTTTTTCTGGTCTTCACTGCTATTTCATACTACCTTTAAGTCTGTCTAAGTCCATGGAGGTAAAGAAATCGGGAGTGTGTGATTACTTTCCTTAAGTGCCTTCTCTTGATTGTGACCCTGAGATGTATCAAAACCGCTAATAAGTGTATTAGCCATGTTGAGTAAAGATGGGTGAATTTAAACCACCCACACTTGAAGAACAGCCTGTGTGTCTCCTGATTGGATAGAGAGGATACATTTATCTCTGTATCATTGACATCTATCATGCATTTTTGGCTCATTCTGGTCTTACAACATAAATAAACCAGTGTTTGGCTTTGTAACTTTGATTCACTATCAATTCAGAAAGAAATGCAGAAAACTTTATACTTCTGTGTACAGTTTGTATTTTTGTTTCAGTTTTTATATCTTAGTTCCTAATTCTTTTGCTTCCCTGCACCCATCACTCTCTCAAATATCTGCTACATTAAAAAAGACAAAACCAGCTAACATTGTAGCATAATGAAAGAACCGTAATAGTTTGGTTTTGACAGCTGTATTTTCAAAATCTGAAATGAAAGTGAAGCATAGCATGCTTTACATGACACTCCATCATTAAATAAAGAAGTTCTAATGAAAATAATTGAGCAAGGGCTGCCCTTTCTGTGTCACTTCTATATGGCCCATTAATTCTGGCAAGGCTGCGTAAGAGTCACTATTATCAACTTCACAAAGATAATCAAGCATTAATCCTACATCAGTAGCTCATTATTTTTAAACTCGACCTATTTTATGACCAATAGGTTGACTTAGAGGATTTAATAGGGTGCTTCTTGGGTTTTAATGAGTGAAAAAATTTACTTTAGAACTGAGTAAAAGATGAGAGTCCTGTCAATATATTTTAATAATGCTACTCCTGGTACTTAATAATTAGAAATTTCTCAAAAAGAAGCCTTTCACTTTTCATCTTTTTCTTTTTGGACTAAGAAAATAATATTTCCAAAAAGTATCATCAAAAGACTTGTAGGAATTAAAGCTGAAGGCATTTCAGCAATAGCTGAACTACCTGCTGAATGGGTTATTGACAATAAGGTGTGTAAATGGCTGAGCCTGCTGTTTATTTTACTGAACTTGTTAGAAGTGTGTCATACAAAGGCTATCTACAAGTACAGCTAGTAAATCAACTAAACTCAGGAATTCTAGTACTGATGCAGTCATCCTTTCTGAAATTGAATCTTTCAGAATGGGCAGACTTGGGTGAAATCATATCATTGCTCAGTTTCTACCGAAGAGCTGTTTAGAAGGTGTAAAACAAATATTGGGAAGCTTTTTCTTTTTCTTCCACCTGTATATGAGAACTGTATTTTTTTCACAAAACTGCTAGACACATGTCTGGGTTCAGCTGCTGGGGAGCAGCAGGAGCAGAGTCCTGAAGCTGCTGCCATCCTGCAGCCCCTGAGCAGGGTGAGCAGAGAAGGGTTTGCAGCAGCAAGTCCCATCCATCTTGTGATCATCAGACACAGGTATCCTGTCTGAGGTCAGTCCTGGAACTGCAATTGCCAACAATGGGCTGGGCATCTCTACAACATTTCTGGGGCTGGGGCCTGAGCCAAAATGGGTCTTCGGGCTCTTGGGGTGGGATGAGAGGGACCCAGGGAAGGCCAGTTGGGCCCTGGCAGCAGCAATCATGAACAAACAAAGCAGGCAACAGATCAAGATGATGCTGTGAGGTGACCTACGCTGATACAACTTAACTTACCCTCCCGAAAGAAGGTGGCTGCATCCCAACATCCAACAGGATGTGGTACCCCACAGGACCAGGCATTATTAGCCCAGGCTGAAAATTTAATAGTACAGATAACTGCACACTAATGCTTACGCTAGAAAACCAGCCCTGTTTCATTTGTTAATATAAATGTGGCAAAATGAGCCAGAAGAATTCTACTTCAGTAATATTTTTAGATTCAAAATGTGTGCTGTTGAAATAAGCATCTGAGCCTGAAATCCTGTAGAGAGAAATTAAAGATCCTAAAATTATGCCTCTAGATAAGAACTATGTTGAACTTCTCTTAAGTGTTGAATTCATTCCTTCAGCCAAAATTTCTGATCAGCATTGATCATTGATTTATTTAAGGAAAACCTCAGATAAACACAATTTTCCTAAAAGAAACCCTTCTGAGAATTTTCATCTATCAATTAAAAAGCAGGGGGTTTTAAGTGATTTCACAGATCAAATCCATCTCCTGCTTTGAAACTCTAATTTTGTGTGTGAGCGCATATCTACCTGTTTGTCCAGCGATACGGATCCAGATCTGTGTAACTCGAGAGCTTAGTCTTCTGTGTACTGTAATGGTGACCAAATGCATGCAATGAGAAGAAACTCCACCTAAAGCAATAATATGAGCATCGTGATAAAGAAATAATTTGCTCCTTGAAAGTTGATAATTCTGTTGCACACAGTGATTACCTGAAGCAAATTGTTAGTAAGTATTGTTTGGTGTATCTTCTGTGTTTCTGTGGGATTCCCAACTCTGTTACCTCAATCATTACAGAATAACTATACTAGCTTGGCTGTAGTCTTGATAGAGCATATTTTAAGTCGATACATGCCATGCAGTACTTAGATAGGACTGAGACTTGCATAATTTGATTTTCACAAAATCTTTATAGCAAAGACCAGTTTTCGCTTATTCCAAAACTAGACTACTTCAGGATCAAATTTTCAGCCAGCCTTATAAGATTATTTGGCCTTATGTGGCTATTCATGACTGGACATTTCACTGGGTAACTTGAAATACTTAAATTTTACTGAAAAGCAATACAAGTTCTATTGTATTTCCCAGGAACTGGAAGCAGAATCTCTAAAATTTGCAAAGCCATCTTTATTAAGGCATAATGTAAACCATTGCCCACATCTTTTGGTAGTTTATCACTTTCTTCTATTGTGTCTTAAGGTCAGTTGTCTTGAAGAAATTTTTCTGTGACAGGTTGACAAGATGATGGCTTCTGATGAATGACAGTATTCTGTAGACTCTATAGTGATATATAAGCTTTTGGATCACATGCTTGTCCGTTATCAATAATTTCCACTCTGGTATTGAGAAACAGGCCCTTAGATTCAAAAAGGTGAGGAATTTGAAATTAAGCTGAATGCAAGGTCTCTCTGTGCTGCTCATAAAAGATACTATTTTATGATAGGAATGTTATAACTATCTTACAAAAGTTAAAATTTAATTAACTAGAGTATTATCTGATTTAATTAACAAGAGTATTATCAGCTAATATCTAGTAAAATGCAAATCTTTCAGAATTGAAAGAAAAATAGTTTACAGTGAAACTACACAGCAACACTTCCACTTAAATGAATCTATATTAGTCTCAAAAGAGTAGTGTTTACACTAAGAACCAAAATGTAAATTTGTTGAATCCATTTCCATTGTCCAAAATCAGTGAAAAGTAAAAAGTGAAACCTTAAGTGAAAACATGTAGTCAGAGCTGGGAAAGTTTTTTTTTTAGCTATTTAATCTTTGCATCACACTTAAAATTATTCTGCTAAATATTTACGGCAATGGCATTTGGTACAGTTTGGTGAATCATTATCCTGCAAGAAGGATGGTTATGCATTGCAGGGAAATCATAAATACAGGCAATTTACAGTGGATGAAGGGTCACTCCTTGTATCACATATAAATATATTGTATTTGTATGTACATGAACCTCAGTGACATTTATGGTACTGGCAAACCTAAGGGTATTGTTAGAGACTCCTAGATATTTTTACTAAAATATATATTCTGGTTTTAGAATAGGTATGGGTAAGTATTTTAGTGATTAAAGGATCTTGTTCACTGATACTGTTTCAGTTTCATCAGAGCAAACAGTAGATTTGTTTCACTTAGTTTTTCTCTCTTCAGACTATGTTCCATTTACTTAATTCAAGTGTTTGTACGCTTAAACTTACCCTGTCCCTAAGAGGGAAATTAATCTTCCAGGCAATGAGGAGTGACCTGAGTAACCCTGGAGAGCAGGGAACTTGACACTAACCAGTTGAGACTAGTAGTAATCTCATGCTGTGCAGAAGGTCTAAGAGAACAGTCTGCAAGGTTAATGTGTTAGTACTTCAAGTCAATGTCCTAGGAAAAAAAAAAGTAGATAATTAACTCACCCAGAGCCACAGGCTGTTTTGTGTTTCTACTGTCATTATGATGATAGAGATAGTCTAAACAGACTTTCTCTTTTGAGAGTCTGTGCTCTGATGAATTATAGGGGCTCAAATCAAAACAGTGGCTGTCTCTGAACTTAACGCAGTTACACAGCAGTAGAGCAGAGGGGTGTTCTGAAACTCTTCCCTGGTGAAGTGTTTGGTTTTCCTGTTAGCAGAAATGGAGCTTTGCTTAATGTGCTGCTTTCCTAGCATCAGTGGGACCATACACAACAAATTTACAATTTATATTATTATCAATGCTAATAATAATAACCAGAGTGGCTTTTGTTATTGCCATTGTGTGCCAGGATGAACCTGTTGTTTTAAATTGGAATTAAATTTTACATGAAAGAATACAAGGTTAAGCTCCTTAAAGAAAGACTACAGTTCTGCAATCCATAATAAAGAGAAATAAAATACTAAAATGCTCTGTTTACTAATGGGGGACAGTAAAATTAAATAAATCCTCATCCCTCATTATATTCCCTCTCTTAAATATTGAGTTGTTTCAGCAGCAGCTACCAGCTGTGGAGTCTTAAAAAAAAAAAAAAAAAAATTGACATTCATTTTATTCACTATGTCTCTGATGCTGCCAAAGGAGATTCTGAGTAGTGTAAAAAATTAAATGCTACCAGTATTCTGGTGACATCAGGACTGTCAGGTCCATATACTGATAAATGTAATTACTTTTGAGTTAACAATGGATAATTCTGGCCTGGATAAAAAAATAAATAAATAAGAAAATAGCCTTATCTCAGCCCCGTGAAGGCAGAAGTGATGGCAATGACTACACTAAAACAGTTATGAACTAATAGGAGCATAAGTCAACTGATGGGACTATTAAGAAGTGTCACTGATCTTTTTGTCCCAGCTCTCATCTGTGCATCAATCCTCCTGGGCTCCTCAGCCATAGCTGGCATGTTGTTCACACATAGCCTTTGCTTTTGGCTTGGGGAACAATACAATGGGCTTTCTGCAGGCTGGTTGCTCAGAAAAAGAGTTCTGGAGGTCAGATCTTGAAAAAGGATTAGCAAGGTATGTTTATTGGTAGCACTCAGGGAGAGTTTTACTTAAGTACAAGTCCTTGCATAATACTAATTTTGAGCATTGCTTTGTAAGATCTCTGTTACTGTTTCACTGAAACCAGACCAATTTTTCAAATTCACTTCCAGTTATTCAAGATCATAGTGGGAATTTTAAATAGAGGGATTAAAACCACAGTGCTCCCATTTTTCCTATTCAGCTGTCTTCCTTAAGCAGTTTTGTGCATTTCAGCCTGAAAGCTTTCTAAAAGAACCAAGGGAAAGATAGGAGCAAACCTGACTTAGGCAAAATCAGCCCTTGTTTGGGGACTTTGCCATGTGTCCCCCACCCAGTAGCCTGGATAGCTAAGCTGATTCTTGCCGAGTCCCCTGACCGTTACAAGAAACAATGCCTTCAGCTGACAAGTGGGTGAAGTCACTTGTGATTATGGCAAATGCTGTTTCCAACCTTTTCATCTTTTAGTGACAGTGTTAAGAGCAAGCCTAGTTCTTCAGAGTTCTACAAGATTTACGTATTTCTCTTTCAAACTTCTTTTGTGGCAGAAGTGACCCATCCTGTGGCAGCAAAAAATCATTCTTTGTCTACACAATTGGAAAGAGTATTTTGGCTTCTCTTGGCTACTGTCTTGAAGTAGCTTTTTACACCATCATTTCACCAGTCCTAGCACAGCTATTCAAAGAATTTTTTTCTTCAAATGTAGCAAGCATTCAGTCACGACTGTGTGGTCTCCTAGGCTGCACTGATTAACGGCAACTCATTTCTTCAAGTGTCCTAACCAAATAATAAACCAATGGAGAAAATGGAATTCTGAAAATGTTCTTTTAATCTGAGGAGCCTGTTGATAAAGTTCCTGTCCCTGTTTGTTTGACAACTCTTTAAGGCATTAAGACGGTGCAATTCTAACAAGATAACCAGATACCTTTCTCATGTTAAGACTCTGTGACGTAAGTTTATTACTTAATTTTGTGGGAAAAAAAAAAAAAAAGATTTTCTTTTTGGTTTGCTATTGAATTATTTCTCATGCACAAAATGGAATCACTTTTTCCTCATGCCTTGCCTTATTTCAAATAAATACATAAATAAACAAATATTTGTATTTGTCATTCTCCGTGGCACTCTTTTTAGTAAACCGGCTTTTCCAGAGCATTAACATGTACCTCTGGGTGGTGCTACTGGTGAAGAGAGCTGCAGACTGAAAAATACAGATTTCCAGTTGTCCACAAGGGCAGTGAAGATAAAAAGCCTGAAGAGATCACAAATTTACAGCATAGAGCAAGGCATTAGTTTATCTGTTTCTTTGTGTTGCCTTGTTTATGGGGCCATAATTACACACTGATTAGAGCTAGGAAAAAAGTGTCTGTTGTTCTGCATCCTGAATAATAATTACTGTGTTACTGTGCTTCACTCCCATGCCTTTCTTTTGCTCTTTCTGAATATTATCACATCTATTTTAGGTTTTTACATAGCTTTTGGGAATCATAAATTACACAACATTGTTTACAGTGATGGTCATCTTGCGAATTATGTATCAGCTATTATATATTCCTGACTTATTAACTTAGTGTAACTAAGTGCATGTACCCATGCGACTGGAGAATGTTAAAAGGAAAAGATGACCACAGCTTCCCTGAGCTACATGATCTAGATTGTGTTTGAATTTCTGTTCCTTTGGGTACCCTCTCTTTGATTAAATTAAAATAGGTAACATTAGAATTGGCATGCTGTAAGGAAGCAATCAGGCTACTGTAACAGAAAGTGCAATTTTCCTTTAAAAAAAAAAAAATCCTTACCTCCGCTGACATTCTCATATGACACCAGATTTTGAGATAAAATTGGAGGGGCTGTAAATCGCCTTACTTGATGATTTTTTTGGTATAAATAAAGTCTTAGTTATACAATTCTCACAATGAGTGATACAGTAGTCTCAATAAAAAGTATCCAACTTGGCAGCATTAAGTATATTGTACCCCTGTCTGTGTAACATGTCCTTAAAGATGCAGATATTTTACATGATGAGGCCAAATGTCATAACCTGGTTTTCTGATTTCCTTGAACTGTTTTTAATCACCTAAAGCTTGAGAGAGAAATCAGCAAATGGCCGTGTAGTCAGAAGTCTTGTGATCCAAATGTGCCTTTTGGGTCTGGAGACAAGGTAAGAGGGAGGTAATTCTTCACCTGAGATGCTCCCAGAGCTCCCTCCCGAATGATCTCAGCCTGGACTGTTGTGGATTTCCACATGCTCATCTGCATGAGCACACTGCACCTGTACATACGTACCTAGGCACTTGAGATTGTTCAGGAGCATTGGCTAAGGTGTTTTTGGTACAGTGGCATCGCAGGATATTTCAGGATTGCAGGATATTTCAGGTTGAAAAGGACCTGCTCAAAATAGGGTCAATTTGAGGTTGGATCTGGGTGACTAAGGCCTTTATCCAGTCAGATTTTGAAAACTTGCAAGGATGGGAAGACTGCAGATCTTTTCTGGGCAGCCTGCTTTGCTGCCTGAGCATCCTCATTGGAAAAAAAGCTTTTACCAGTCTAAATCTCTTGTTTTATGTTGTGCCTGTTATGTGCTGTCCTGGCATCGTACACCATTGTGAAGAGCCTCGCTCCATCTCCCTGTAGGCATTGGGATTTGCTGTTTCCCAAAGCCATGTCTTCTCAAGGCTGAACAAGCCCGTCTCCCTCAGCCGTTCCTCAAAGGGCATGTACTCCAGCCCCCTGAATATTCTGGTGGCTCTCTGCTGAACTTGCTCCGGTTTACTGATATATTTCTTATATAGAGGGGCTCAAAAAACATTTACACATCTAATGTACTAGTGAAACACTTCAGTGATTTTGAGGCTTTTCCCATCACTCACTACACTCAAGGTTATGATACAACTTATAAGAATAAGGAGAATTGAAACAGCCTTGGTAAAATGAGATCAAACTGCACTTGGTAAATTGGAACATGAACTGCATAAGATTGTGATGCTCTGTGGAGGATTTTTGATTTCTTCAAAAGTGTATCTATAATTGTAAAATGTGTTGCAAGAAAGGAGATGGGAGCATTTCAATTTTGTTCAAGATCAGGTGAAAAATGACTTCTGACCAGCCTTAGGTTACCATAATAGGCTTATGACAGTATGTTGGTTATCACAGCTGTTCTTTTCTTTCAATGCAATAATCAGAATACCTACAAAGTCATGTCCTTTTCCATTTGATTTCAGAGTGTGTGAGAACAACCAAGCAGGTGCTCACTGCCACGGTGTTACAGTGATATATACAAAGTACTAAGGTTTTGCTTTTTTGGGGTACATATTGCTGGTAGAAATTACTGATGAAAACAAAACTTCGGGCCCAGAATGCTGTTAGAAGATTGTACAGTGAATTCCAAGTCTGATGCCTCACTGTGCTCATAACAATTCATGCTAAGGGCTTTGCTGATATAGGTATATAAAATATGACAATCAATCAAGAGAAAGCCTGCCCTTTAACAGTACATTGTATATTTATTATGTTATTATTGCTAGTGTACTAGCACCTAAAAGAGACATTTGATTCCAGAGAAAGTGTTAAATCACTAAGACTTTCAAGGAAAAGATGAGTATCAGAAGTCTATATTTTGTGCAAAACTCTGTAAATTTGGTGTACTTGATGTATTTGTGGGAGTCATCCCCTCAAGGAATTAAACTTCTTTATACTGTGAATGCTAGATGGCCCTTGGCAGAAGGGAAAGGCCCTCAAATCCTCAAGATGGCTCTGGTTTTAGCTGTGTGAAATAGGGGAACTTCAGACACTTTGGTAAATTTTTGAGGTTCAAAAGTGTTTATGCAGTTAAGGATGTTTTTGACTGTTTTAATATTAGTTGTCTAAATTGTACTGTAGGGACCTTTATACTTTTCTGGGTGTTGTTTGTTGCTTAGTCATGACCGCCTTTTTCAGCACTGTCTAATCTAGCATGTCTTGGCCAAGATAATTCTCAAATTTGCTGTAAAAGCTCTGACAGCAAATCTTGTATGCCCTACCTCCAAAGTACCATCTCCAGACAAGTCTCTTCCTTCTTCTTCTCCACTCTTTGTAGATAATTGTCCTGATTCACACAGAGGGAGCAAATAGAGCAAATCGATTCCCTGTATCTGCAAGGGACAGCACTGTCAGTGAGGGAACTTTTCTTCAAGACGTGATTGTCACTGTTTTGCCCTGGTGAGGATGGGATATGTGCAGCTCTAACAGTGGTACCAATGGAGCGTGTGCAGCAAACCTGCTAAAGGAGCAAACCCTCTTAATGTCCCTAATTTGGCAATGAAACCAATCAGTTCTAATTAGTTTGTGATTAAAGAAGTAGCTATCTTCTAGGTTGTGGGAAGAGTAGTGTTGGTGGGTGAACTGTCTTCCTGTTTTAGACTGAAATCCCCTTCCAGAAGCCAATTGTCCATGTCCTGTTCATGGCATCAAGCAGTTCATTAACTAGCTGCTTAGGTCTAATTTATGGTGCTTTTATTTTTATCAGGTCCTGAAGAAACACCTTTAATTAGAGGAGTGGGGAAGTCACAGATTTTCACCTGTTGAAAATTTTGTGTTTCAGCTGTTGTCTACACAGCTTGTAGTACAAAATGGTATTTCACCATCTGCAGAAAAACACATAGGTTTACTTTGACAGTAATACATGATAGAATTATAGCCTATAGTAATCCAAAGCTCTTGAACCCATGTTTGCTATTCTGACTATCAAAAATTGTCTTGTGTCCTACAGAAAAGTGAAAAATGGAACCAAAAAGTATTTAGTTTTCTATGACACGGTAACATTTCTTCCTACTGCTTATACTAGGTGAAATCTGCTAGTTCTTTTCCTCATCATGTCCTACTTCTTGCAGTGTGATGAGATCATTAAAATGGGGCACAGCAGGAAGAGACAGTGGATAGGGCAAATGGAAAAGTTAATGTAACGTTTTCTTCAGCTTATAAAATTGTAAAACGTTACTACTGGATCTTTGATATGATTAAATTGGTAGTTGTCCCTTTACCATGAAAAGCATTCTTTCTTTCCCTTTCTTTCTGGTTGAGGTGGGAAAAAAACCCTCCCACTGTTTCTTCCTGAAAAAACCCCACTCTTTTTCCACATATGAACTCTGTCATGAGTACTTCTGTTTTGTCCAGTTCCAAACATTTCCTCTTGGAAATTCGATACTGTGAATACAGATGCAATAGTAACTCATAGTGAAATTGTTTTAAGATTTATTATTACATTTATTTTCATTTTACATTTTTTATTGCATTTGTCTTGAATTTTTTTTTGCATAATTGTCTTGTTGGCAGTAACATGGAACCCTATGAATTAATCCAAATATGACGTAGATTCTCATAGCTATAGTCAGTTCTTGCAACAACTGTAAGAAAACATAACTACATTTTATTTCTGCTGGATCTGAGTCTCTATTCCCACGGCAGCTGACTAAGCAATAGATAGTGTGCAAGATACTGTTATATACTAGCAATAGCCTTAATCATTGGAACTACATGATCTTTAAGGTCCCTTCCAACCCAAACCATTCTGTGATCTGAGAACTGCAAAGTTGTCACAGAGATCTGCAGCAAAATGTGATTAAAGAGCATTGGGATGGTGACATAGTAAGAAAAAGAAAATAATATGGGCCATGGAGGATGAGCAGGATGAGTAGTCGGCGGGGGGTGGGGGGAGGAGGGGAGTGGGGATTCTATGGTTTTGGGTTAAGGGAGTGACACCTCAGAGTGAGTGGAATCCATGGGGACAGAGAAAATAACCAGAGGAGGAGAAGCTGTTCTGCAGTGGAAGTGCTGGATGCTATAATCAGTTTACCCAAGGTTTGACAAAAGGGATATTTTGTTAATTGAACTGTTTAAATTCAAGCTTAGCAAAATGCCCCATTCCTGGAAGTGTTCAAGGCAAGGCTGGATGAGGCTTTGAGCAACCTGGTCTAGTGGAAGGTGTCCCTGCCCATGGCAGAAGGGTTGGAATTAGATGGTCTTTAAGGTCCCTTCCAACACAGACAATTCTGTGATTCTGTGAAAAGACTGAACTTTTTTTTTTTTTTAGTAGTGATTAATCTTGCATAATACTACTTCTCTAGGAGTTAACTATGTAGTCCAAACTAGTCATAAAAATATATGTTAGGATGGCACTTTAACCTGTTTTCTTAAATGCTTATTTTCAGAGAGGGTGAGTGAGTGCTCTCCTTGGAAACAAAAAAACCCACTCTTTTAGTGGTCTAACAGTTAATTGTCTAACCTAAAGCTGCATGAGATACATCCTGCCTAAGCAACTAACTGCAATGATATACCAGAAGCTGATGAAAGCTCCCTTTCACGAGCAACCAAAGTTATTCAATACTTGATGTGAAATCATGACGTCAAAACCCTTAGCTTGAGTGGGAATTCACAGCACATTCCCAATCTATATTTAAATTCTCTGCATAAACAAACTATCAAATATTCATTGCAGAAATGGCCCTGATGGGATGTTGCTGCCCCTTAGCTTGCAGACTTCAAGCCAAGTGCAGACATCCATCACGTATGGTCTTCATTTGATGCAGAAGCAGATAATTCAGCCCAGCTCTCTGGTAACAGAGATGGGCTCTTACCTAAAACTCTTTCCATTGGCTCAGCTGAAGAGGCCTTAAGTTCCTACAGAAGGAATAGTAGCAAGTATCTATAGGTGTTGAAAGGGCATAATAACCTCTCAAACTGGTACTTGTCTTTGTTAAACAGCTGACTATGAAGTCTTTGCAGCTTACATTAGTCTGCTTTTGTAGAGCTTCTCATCAAACTAAAAGAAAATGCTTAAACCTCTGGTCAGTGGTCATTAATATGGGTAGTTCAGATGTTACAATATTTTTGTTGAGATCTCCCTGTAATTTACCTCTTTAGTCTCCAGATAGATTCATACCAAATAGTGGCCACATGTACCTGTGGAAGTGATGTGCTTGGATACCTCTATGTCTGTTTATACCTCCAACGACTGCTTTCCAATTGCAAGAAAGGCTTTTCTTAAGCAGGATCTCAATCATGTTTGCAGCTAAAAATAATACTCCTGAGGACAAAGGTCCCTAGAGTTTCTGGGCTGAAGCTTACACTTAAAAGCTCTCATGGTCAATAAGCAGAGGAAAGGATTTTTATACATTCGGTTGCTATGCGCTGAAGGTCCTGTGAGATTAAATGCTAACAGACAATGAATAAATTCTGTTGCTTGTGCTGAATCTCTTCTCTTGCTGATAGCCATTGCTGTAGGCTTTGTAGGTATACACTGAAGGCTACATTGGAGTGCTTGCAGCCTGTGGGGTTTTAAAGGGATATCAGTTATTTCCACCTATGTGCCTGGACTAATACACTAGAAATTTCTTCAAAAAGGTTGTTGGTCAAAAAGGTTGGCCTGACTTTGAGAGTTAAAATTCAAACAACATTTAAAGTGTCTTTGATCAAGTAGTCCTTAGATCTCTGTGTTAACAAACAGTAAGCAGGTTTTCTCCTTTATCTCCATGTTATTTTGTTCAGAAAGCTCAAATAAAATTTATGACATGGTTTAATTATGACAAACACACCTCTTTCTATAACGTGATTAAAACACTTTTTTCCTGTACCATTTTGATTTGGTCAAAAGTCAGTAAAATAACATTCCTCATTCACAAATCCAACTGACAGGTTTTGAGGCTGAAATTCCCTATTGTAGATTTTAGGGAATGGTTATTAGTAAACTCATAGGTTTACATTTTATTCTGAATTTTGTTTATTACTCTATATTGATATATGTACAATACAACCTTAAATCTGACAAATACATAAATTTAATTTACTTCTGGATTAGATATTTGTTTTTATAAGTAAAGCAGAATAGATAGAGTTAAAAAGTGCAATACTATAGTAAGATAGATAAGTAAATCAGCTTCATTACTTTAATACATAGTAAAACTAGAAATACAGACAGATGAAAGAGACAGTGGATCACTGGACAGTTCTAAAGGATCCACGGTACAAAATTTGCAGAAGTAAGATTTGAGAAAAACAGAGATGTGAATCTCTGACTCTAGTGTCTTTTCTAAAACAAAACCAGAGGAAGCAAGAGGGGACTTGAGTGATATTTAAGTGACTATGCAAATATTTACAAAACCTGCAAAATCCATGGATTGAATTATAAAGAAAGCTTTGCAAAATTTGACTGTGATTTGTTCTCTGACATAAAACTTGGAAAAAATTTAACAAAACCTATCATGATGTCAGATTTATTAATTATTGTGGAATCTTGCTTAGTAATGCTATAGTCTCTCTCCCTTTAATTTAAACTTCTACGGTGTCTTCCTTTTTTTCTGCAGTTATTTCTGGAATAGGTATGTGCTCCCAGGTTGTAGCTAGAAGGTGAACCAGTACTATTGGATGAGTCTCTGCCCGAGCACCATTTTTAGAGGGCAAGAATCTTCTGGCAGTAACACTGGTAACGCTTTGCCTGCAGTTTCAAAGCTGCTATCTGTTGATAACAAGGACATATAAATTTTAGACGTTATGCCCAGCTTCAAGTTTTGTCCACAATAAATAATATATTCCTATATGGGCAATTCTATTGATAGTGATTAGGGATGTGCCTGAAAGAAATATTGTTTATCCCACTGTGTTTTTGATGCAATTTTTCTTTTAAATGCATGTTGCGGTCCTTACTGTGGTTGGCAGAAACTGTATCCAGCGGTGTCTCCTCGTTATTTGAGTACAGTCATTACTGTTTAGCATAACATATACATCACAGCAAATCTCAGCTCAGCAAGATGGTATTTTACAGAATACTGCTGCTGTTAGATGTGGTAGACTCAGGTTTTAAATGGTTGAGAGTTCTGAATGCCTGTGTTCTTCAACTCTATACACGGTTTCAAGGAGCTATAATTAAGTGATGTGAAGGCATTAACTAGGAAAGGGAAAGTTTTTTACTCCGATAACAACATTCAAACTGTTGTTAGGGACTCTCAAAGCACAGAAATGAGGGGCAAAAAAAAGAATCTTCTGTTAGCAATGCTACTTCAGTTTTTTTCTAAGAGAAAACACTCTAGTAAATGTCACATATAGTAGAAGGAACAAACCCCCGCAATATTACTAGAATACTGATTTAATTCCACTTTGATAAATACTATTGTGTATTTGTTACAATTATTTTGCTGAAACAAATTTCCAATTTACTGTGAAGGTCAGGAAAAATGTTATGGTATTTCCAATGAAAAACATTTGTGGGCAGGGATAGAATTTTAAGGTACTTCATTTGAAGAACCAGGCGAACAACAAAGCCAGTTTCTCATTTATGGTGATATTAAAGTGAAAGTTATTGAAACATATTCACTGAGGTGAAATGCTCTTTTTTGTGATTTTCTGTTTGAAACGTGTTTAAAAAGTGTGAAGTTTCAGACCAGTTCTGGGTAGGAAGTATTTTAAATCCCCCACATTATTCTAGGGATTGAAAAACTGTTTCTCTCTCAGACTTAGGCTAATTGGTCTTGCTTTCTTATTTTTCTTTTTACCACTATTTTTTTTTTTTTTGTGAATTGGCATGAAGAGGCATAACCCCATAAAAATTACATAAAGTGCCACTTCATTAAACCACAAAACCACATCTGTCAGTTGCTGGAGAAGAGTAGACAGTCAAACGGCTTCATTTCCCTATCATTGCTTTTACATTCTCAATTTTCTTTTTCAAATGGCTGAGTAAGTTGATATAATCCTTAACTTCCCCTCTGAATTGCTTCCTAAACTGACACCATACTATTACAGAAGAGCCGCGGGTTTTGTGATGCTCTCTGCAAACTAACTCATGCACAAAACAAGCATCGCAGTTACCATGCAGCTATTGGGAAACCCAGCTCCCCCACCATAAAATGATATCATCCCCTTAAGTTTGAGTAACAGAAGATGATCTCTACTGCATTATTTGTTCAGAGAGAGAAGACTCTATAACGGGTGAGAAAAACAGCTGAATAATCATGAAGACTTCAATGGGAGCAACATATGCTCCTGGTGCTTCCTGCAGAGCCTGCTGAAATGGCTTACAGTTACAGATGCCAGCTTTCTGAGGGAAAAAAATGTTGCTGCAAAGATGGGAAGTTCTAACCAATTCTGACAAATAGAGGACTATCATGCCTGAGCTGAAGAGTAGTAGGAGCCTGCTTACAAATGATTGTGATTTTAGTTGTGATTGGCAAGCACAGAAAGGTCAATCTCAACACAGTCATATTTATCTTTGATTTCATTTGCTTCCAAGTGGAGCTTAAGTAAAACTGTTTTGTGTGCCAAGTAATGGGGATAAATAATTTAGCAGTGAGTAAAAAATGTGAATTGTTACTGTGAAAATCTTACTAGATCTCCAAGATTCAGATTTGTCCCAACAGAAGTTTGGAAAAAAACGCCAAGAGTTGCACAAATGCAACAACTGTCTTTAAGCAGTAATTATGCACAAGTATATATAACGAAGGCAGGTAAAGGAAAGCAAATGGGACAAAAGGTGTTCATGAGTAACCATTTTGCCTGTTATCATTTTCACAATAATTTGTATTGTCATTTCCCCCCTGTCCCCCTGCATTACTTGTCCTCCCACTGTTACCCTGAAATGACTTATCTCCTTATTTAGAGTATGGTCCATAAAAGAGCTGATTTTTCACTCAACACATGTGAGAGGGGATAGAGAGACAAAAGAGTGCAGGGGTATGTGGAAAGAAGGGAGGAATACAAGCTCTTGGAGAGGGGATCTTTCCTTGACGATGACAAATCTACAGTTAGGAGATTCCCGACCCTCCTGCAGTAGGACTTCTGTCATTGTTGTGCCTACTGTTCACATTGCTGTTCCCCAGCTGAAGGAGAAGATATGGAAGTCTTTGTTCTTTTAAACCTGGGTGGTTTTCCCCCATAAATACTGATTTTGAACAAAATTACCAACTGTTACTGTAAAATACATAATTCAAACAATAGCAAACATCGAAATAAGTGGCTTAAAACAGTATAAATGGAAATCTACAGTCAGCAGCTGAGTCTTTCAAGTAGACATAGGATATTAGTCCATTGTTTGATGTATCAGTAATCACACAAAAAACCCCACAAGTATTATTTAGATTGGGTACTATTTATTAAAGTACTATTTATATTAGGATGCAGCACAGGAACTAGAGGAACAAAGGGGGAAATGATTAGAAGGTACAGAGGCTATACTTCCTACAACAGTCCATCTTATCACTCTTGCTCGGGAAGTGCAAGAGCAGCTGTAGATACTCTCTCACATGTACAAGCTCTTATAGGATCATTCCTATGCTCACTCTATGGTTTCCCACATTTCAAATGGAAGGAGCCAGGAACAGCTAACACTTTTCCTGTGGTAGTGTAACACCTCTCCTATTTCTTCTCTAGCCCAAGATGCTAACAGTAGTACATGTATCTTTGTATTTTGTCCATTGGTTGGGGAAAGTCTTGACATCTTGCTGAAATATTCCAGAAGCTTGCACTTCACAACAACTACATTGGAAGACCTGCTGGAAAGCACCATGGCACGTTTTCCTGGGTTTCCTTTGTTAGGAGATCAGAATAGGGAGGGACAGTGTGAGCCCAGTTCTGGTCTCAGTTCTTGACACACTGTCAGACCATGTTTGTATGAAGTGTCCGAGTTCAAGGTTTGGGAACATCTTCTCATTCTTTTCGATAAAGACAAAGCCTGTGCAATTTTTCCAGAGGAAAAATGGTAGGATGAGACATTTAAATGATCATTAAGAAAGCATTAAAACATTTCTATTATGAAATACAAATTTTTATATTCTTTCAAGTCACCAGTGTGTGTAGAAACATGTCTTGTAGTGCTCAGAGTCAATATTACTTGATATACAAGTCTGAAGAAAAATTATAATCACGTCTACCAAATGTAATATTGCTCAGCTCTGTAGTAGCTGAGCATATTTGTGGCTTAGACAATATGCACCATGTTACTGCTATAAATTAAAATTTATTTAGGACAGTGTAATGTAGTTTAAGTTGATGAGTTCTTGTCATCTTCATAAACTATTGCTTTAGACTTTTGAGAATTCTAGAAAGCAAATATGAAGAGAAACCACAAAAAAAAAAAAGCGCAAGCCCATAATCCAATTTATTGGGGTTTTTAGTTATGCAAAGCACAGATACTCTTCTTGTCTACTGCCTTTTGGGTTTGACAACTTTAGAACTAATAATTCTGTGGTATTCATCACTCTCTAGTATGTGAAGAAACACATTCAGTCCTAATAAATTCTTCTTTTTTCTCTGTAATGTAAGGAGTTTATGATCACATATCTGTGAAGAGTAGAAGTAAAATGTTATGCTGCAGAAGAAATTTATGCAAATTCTATGTGTGTTTAAACTACAGTATAACATAGGGAAGTGTAATACTTCTCTTTCAAAATCTGTACCACTTAGTACAATGTACTTGTGTAAGTGTTTTCAACTTTTTGTGTTTTATGACTTAGCTTTAATTACAGAAACTGATTTCTTTGTCTTTCACCAATCCCCACTCTTCAATATGCATATCTGTCCATCTGATGTGTGAGGGGAATTACGTTTGGCTTAGCAGTTAAAATGGATACATGTCCTTCAAACTCCTTCTGTCCTGACCACCCTGTTTAGAGGATGAGGAAGCTCTTGGGAGCACATACAGGTTATTGACTGCTGTGTGCCTGCAGCAGTTGTGTAAACTCTGTCTTTCACCTGTCCGGCAGTCCTTAACAAAACAGGAACAATCAAGGCAGGGATCCTGAGCTCTAACCCTCACTTACTGCTGGCAGCTAGTTCCCAAGTGAAATAAGTTAATAAAGTTGCAATCTAATGAAGCCGTATCTCTTCCACCCTTCATATCTTCTTTTATGTCTCAGAAATGCATTGTAAGTAATTGTGTAATATTCAGCAGGTGCATGGAAAAGTTTTCCTGATTGTTTATTTGCAAGAGTCGCACTATTTAGTAATTATTTTTTAATCATTAGATAGCATGTCTTGAAAGGTGTCTATGAATTTATGTGTACAAATCACAAAACTGAGTTATATGAGTTCCTCTCCAAACAGTTAGTACGTTTTCAAGAGGCACTGATTTTTTTTTTTTTTTTTTAAACTAATCCCTGAGGCAAAATAAGAACACTTCATGATTTTTCCAGGCTATCTGTTGATGCCAGCACTCAGGGATTTTTAAGCACAAAAGACTACTGATTGTAAATTACAAATTTGTTCACACGTTCTCACTGTAATGGTGGCACTGAAGTGCAGCAGACGAACAGAAGTAAGTCTTCTGAGTAGACTCCCTGGCACGTTTTTTCATGTCATATGGACTTGCATACTCTGTCTAAAGAAAGATCTTGTGTACCGTATATTTTCAGGCAGAAAGAATGCACTTTTACAAACTTGGATACAATAAATTTGATAACTTGAACTGATAAAAGCCTGTGTTTAGAGATAAAAAAAGAAACATAATATAATAAGATGTAAAATGTTAAAAAAAATAGTGCATAAACTTTTGGTTTATTTCTAAATAGTCTTAAATAATGTGAATGGATTATTTACAAACTGAATGAGTTGTTAATCTGGTAGATAACCTAGGTAATTAATCTTGTGTTCACTGAGTCAGTGGGAACTTGACTGTAGATTTTGACAGGGCAGATTTCACACTGATATCTGCAGAGCTCTCTTTCCTTTTGTAAGTGAAGATTTTGAGTCTTTGAAATTAGTGGCTGAATTCCTAAATCATATAATCACAGAATGGTTTGGGTTGGAAGGGACCTTAAAGATCATCTAGTTCCAACCCCTCTGCCGTGGGCAGGGACACCTTCCACTAGACCAGGTTGCTCAAAGCCTCATCCAGCCTGGCCTTGAACACTTCCCGGGATGGGGCATCCACAGCTTCTCTGGGCAACCTCTTCCAGTGCTTCACCACCCTCTCTGTGAAGAATTTTTAAATAGGACATGGGATTTCATGTTGGTTGTTCACTTAAAATATAATTTTCCTGAACTTTTTTTTAACTTTTCCACTTAGTACTATCACCCAAGAATGTAAAAAAGGTGTCTGGATTTGGAAACAGATGATTAATGTGGGCTATTCCCACAGATTCAAAACATCATAATGTATTGATTTGCTCTGCATTTCCTCGTAAGGAAAAATGTCCCTACAGGAAATAGCAAACAGTACACGGTTCTCGATGTGTAGCATAATTTACTAATAAATACTAGGAAAAAAGTCTCAGAATAAGCACTTTTCAGTATGGAGACAGATGGCCACATCACTTGGCAACCATTCAGCTTTCTTCCCTGACATGTTTAAATAATGTTTATCAAACAATAGACAGGGATAAAAAACAAGGTAGCCTTAAATTTATCTGAAACAGGATGGCAGGCTCCTGTAGAAGTGTCATATAAATAACAATATAAACAGCTGTTGAATGAAAGTCAATAAGGTAGAAAGAAAAGAGTGTTTTTCTACTGGATTGTAGAAATGTATATTTCTTTTTCTTGTAATGACATGCCCTGTCCTCCTTCCCAGCCCAGAACTCAACATGCTGCTTATATACCTGGCACAGTGTACAATGATTAGAGACGAAACCAGATGGTCATATTTTTCCTTGTCTTGTTTATTTAGGTGACGGATAGATGAGTCCTAACTTCACCTGTCAATCTGACTGTAATTACGTATGTTCCACTGTGAATTTTTGCACGCAGATATTCATGCACGTACACACACACACAAGCTGAAGTAAACTGACTCTTTCTCTTTCTTCCTTAGGCTTAGAAAGAATTGCAAGAGATTCAGCCTATGAGCAAGAAGGAAAAGTTCAATTTGTAATTGATGCAGTATATTCCATGGCCTATGCACTACACAACATGCATAAAGATCTCTGTCCTGGATATATTGGTCTGTGCCCAAGGATGAGCACAATTGATGGTAAAGAACTGCTTAGCTATATCCGGGCAGTAAACTTTAATGGTAAGTTACATGTACTCTTTTTTCACCCCTTTTTCTTCTTTAAATGTTTCAGAAGTGACAAGATGTGTTTTCTTCGTTGTATAAGATGCTTTAAGGCACAGTGGAAAACAGGATTAGAAGCAGTTCTCATTTAATCGGAACTGTGAGTTTTTCCACCTGCTTTGAAATCCCAAGTGTATTTTCATCTTAACATTAAGCTTCTCCCAGAAGACGCAGATGTTAAAAATAAGAATCTGTCCATCAAAATATTCCAGTGAAAAGCTGCTATTATAGGAACAAGTTGAGGACTCATGCAGTCCTACTGACAGATTAAAATCCTTTCACAGAGGTTGCTTATGTGTTTGCAAGGGAATTAATTGAAAAAGATGCCCTTTAAAAATTACCTTCTTCTGAAATTGGTTAACAATTTCTTTACAAAAGGGAATAGTGGGGAGTTTGCTTTCAGTTTGCATATTTAAATCTCAATTAAAACACACACTAGCAGTTATGGCTTCTTTTCCATTTCATTGTTTTTGACTGTGATTTAGTGAGCTTTAACACAACTACAATATATATATTTAAACAACACTACATAATATTCTGTGCAGCTGGGATCTGCCTGCTGGGGAAATGTAGTTACAGATGCTTATGCTGTTAACAGTAGAGGCCAATAAAGAACTGGATTAATTTATGAATGTAGAATTGAAAAGGTTAGAACATACCTGATGGTGAAATGAAGTTCCTGAAAACTTACATTATTTCATGAAAGTCATAATTATTGTAGACTGCATTTACCATTACTATACAAAGAAATGGAACTGTGTTCTTTGCTCTGTTTTGTTGGGGTTTTTTCCTCGCCTTGGTGGTGCTTCATGTACTAGACATGCCTTCTAACAATACAGAGACAAGCACTGTCTATCACAATTTATTCCAGTGACCTCAGCTGCCAGCCTTTTTGAAAAAAGCACAAGGTCATTTTGAATTTAGCTTCCAAGTGGAAGCTTTTTTTGCTTTAGGTAATATACCAGATCCTCTGGTTGATGTGAATGTTGGCTGTACTTCACGGCTTTTTCCTCTTCTAAACCATTTTTCTTCCTATGCAATTTTCATGAAAAGGGAATCCCTGTTTCCAGGAGTGTGAAGACAGAAGGAGTTTAAATGATTTTTTTAGTGTTTTTAAAGAAAACCTGGAGCAAAATATGTTGCTGGCAAATGGGAAATGTTATGATGACAAAGGTAGGCAGCATATTGTATGGTTTGCAGTGATAATTATCTACATTTTTGGTAGATACTCTTCTGGGTCTATGTTGTTAAAACACAAAGAAAGTGATATATTTTCATTTGGTGGGCATGAAAGTTTAGCATGAAAAGATAAGCTGTACAATTTATATGAAACCTTTCCCAAGATTGTTGTATTTCATCAATACCTGTCATGATGTCTCTGGCTAACTCCAAGTATTGCAACAAGGGGATATGAAAGTGTGGGATTAAGCATTCTGGACACTAATGAAAAAGGCTCTGGTTTTGAATTAGTGATTTACTGAATGAAAGGAAAAAGAAAGAAGAAAGAAGAATTGTGTGAAGTTAACTTTCTGTCCCATGGAACACATTAGCTCTTCCCTGTACTAATATAAATAGTCTAAATTATGTAGTGGTGTACCAAGTTTTTGTTTGTTATACACCCAAATAACTCCTTTTTTTCTATCAGCCATTCAGAGGCATAAGCAGAGGACAGTCTTTAACCCTTTGCCTTTTCCTGTTAAACCCAAATTCCTGTTCCTCAGGACATCACTGCAGCTGTGTCTGACTTGATTTACAGAGGTGAATATATACATAGGTAGCTAGACCTCCTGTGCTGGGAGTTGACAGTCCTGTTGTGTGTCAATTTTGACATGCATCCTAGGTTTAATCATTAATAACGTAGTATATTAAAAATGAACTGATACATGAAAGGAAAAGCCTGGCTTTCACACCCATTCAAGGTTGAATTTTTCTGTCCTAACAGTCATGAAGGGGGCCTACAAGGGTGCTGGGAGAGGACTTTTTACAAGAGCCTGTAGTGATAGGACAAGGGGTAATAGGTACAAATTGAAATCAGGAAGGTTTAGATTAGATATCAGGAAGAAATTCTTCACAGAGAGGGTGGTGAGGCACTGGAACAGGTTGCCCAGAGATGTTGTGGATGCCCCATCCCTGGATGTCTTCAAGGCCAGGCTGGATGTGGCTTTGAGCAAGCTAGTCTAGTGCAAGGTGTCCCTGCCCATGGCAGGGGGTTTGGAACTAGATGATCTTTAAGGTTCCTTCCAACCCAAACCGTTCTGTGATTCTTTGATTCTATGAGATCACACCATTGCTGAAGTTGGCAGGGACCTCTGAAGATCACATACTCCAACCCTGTGCTCAAATCAGGATCAGTCAGATCAGGTTACTTAGGACTACATCCAGCCAGGTTTTAAATATATACAAGGATGGAAAATCCTCCAAGATTCTCTCTGAGCATCAGTTCCAGTATTGAACCATCTTCCAGTGAAGTTTTTTCTTATGCTTAAACAACATTTGCTGTGTTTTATAAATGAGTCCCTGCTCTTCAAGATAATAAAAATATCTAATATCAAGAATTAACTGGCATTTTTTAAGACAGGCACATTTTCCTTTTTATTCCATATCAGTTTCCCCACTTGATTCTACCCTTATGCATATTAAATCAACTTCACACCTCTCCTAATTCAGTGTTTCACTCTTTAACCACTGTAGTAATGAGTGGGTACAAATCCAATTAATATGCTGTGGGTTTCCCCTCACAAATCATGACCTGTGTTATGAAGGACACCGGCCTGCCTTATGGAAGGGGAAGAAAACACATATTTCTTTTTAATGGAGTAACTGCTTATCTTTTGATTGCAAATAATCTCTTTTAAGATGTGCTTATTTCTGTTTACTCTGTTTATTTTTATTTACAAATTATGAAGATTTGTTCCCCTGAAGGATTCATCTGTGTAATATTCCATGGCACCTTCATGACTGAAGGGTGATCATAACCACCAGCGAACAGTGTACTGATGTAATTGATATGACATCTGTTTCTGCTTAGATATTCTTCTACCAGTTGTATGCTAAATGCAGAAAATCTCACAGTTCAGCATGATTTTGAAGGGGATAGAACTTCTTTTTTTAATAGTAATAAAGAAATGTATTTTTACATGAGGTTTGAATTATTGCTGAGTGTAGTCTCCTGTTCTGTTATTGCTTGTGTTTTTCTTAGGACAGCTAGCAAGGTATGGTGTCTGAAAACACTTCCTTTTCATTTATAATGGTCAGTTTAATGATTAATTTCATTTAATAGGAAAAGAAACTGCTAACATGTAACTGGCAGAGCTTATTGCTGGGTACATCAAAATAAGGAAAATATAAAACAGTGTGCATAGATGTGACCTATTTAGTTCCCCGTGTTCTTGACGGTCACTGCTAGTGGACCATAATCACACTGTGTTCTGGCTGTTTGAGCAAAGAATATGCAGAGCTTTCAGAAGCTTCGTGCTCCTGCTTAGGTTTGTTTTTCCAAGGCAAAAAGTGAATGCTGTCACTTTACGGCATTCTCATTTTAATAAAGGTGCCACATTTGAAACATGTTCGCTACCAGTTTTTCTATCAAAGAAAATGAGATATTTATGTGAAAACAGTGTTTCATATGTAAAGTTATGTAAAGCAAATAGTTTTTCTGTTAATTAGGTTTACAAACAGCGATATGCGCTATATAATTGTAGCATGATTCAATATGTTCTCCCAACACATTGGTCTGCTCTAGTGTTGTCAATCTATTTAACTTTGTTATTCTGTCTCTGTCCTGGCACGCACTGAGTGTTTTATGAAAAGTGCTCTGCTGAATTCAACGTAAGTGCTCATCATTTAATAGAAAAGGATATGAACATGCATTTATGGTGGGTGGAGGTTTTCCAGAGGTGGTTTTGGTTTGGTTTCCTTTGTTTTTTTTTTTAAGAAAAAGAATTATCTTTGTACTTCCTTTTGGACAAAGCAAAAAATGGATGACAGCATAGACACAGTGCAATTTCTTGGCCGGGAGTAAAACACAAAATGGTATGACTGATCAGTGCCCCCATCCCCAGTTGTCCCACTACAAAAGTGAAGAAGTAAAAATTTATACTTAAATTCCAAAGATAAGGTTCATTGCCAATACTGTACATAAAGCATATAATGTAGAAGAAAGTTCACTTCTTATATATTTATAACTAGTATAGGTTAGCTGTTTTTTGCCTACCTCTAGTCATATTTCTGTATTTGTATTAACACACTGTAGTAGTTCCAGGGATAAATACCTCAAAAACATCACACACTGTAGCACAATACATTTACAGGTATTACAATATGAGTTTTTAACTTCCTCTTAAAGGTAAGGGCAGAACTTGGCCGGTACTCTCACACATGAAAACCGACATCTTATTTGCTTTGACGGGTTACTTATCCTGTGGGTGAATGGGGATAATTGCTACACTGACATCTTTTTAGATGGCAGGGATGGGTGAGAAGGGAGCAGAGAACAGATGGAAGCACTGACTCCTCTCTGCCCTCAGTGCTTATATATATATTGTCTGCTTCTGCCAGAGGTCACCGCAATATCACTTTCCCTTCCTGGTGAGGAGGACACTAAGGAAATAAATTCTGAGTCTAACTGTCCAACCTTTTCACTGGTCTTCTTTGGGACAAAGTAAAGCAACTATGTTGCTTGCTGGGATTATGTGTCAAATGTACAATAACACTGGAACAGTATGACTGGAAAGGTCGTAGAGTCTCCATCTTTGGAGATATTGGAAACCCATCTGGACATGGGCAACCTGCTCTATCCAAGCCTGCTCCAAACAGAGGGGTTGGACGAGGTGATCTCCAGAGATCCCTTCCCACCTCTGCCATGTTGTGATTTGATAGCTGTAGCTGGGCTGGAAAGAAAGTATATCACTTACCTGTGCTTTACAGTATTAAATGAAGGTATGCTACCTTTACTCTGTTCTTCTGCAAGTAAATTCATAGTCTGACTGGACTAGTAAGCCTTGCTGTTACTTGGTTTTCAGATATGTTAATTAAATGCCTTTGGGAAAAGATTAATTTTGACTACACAGGCACACAAACATGCATGCAGTATCAGCCCCATTTAAAATGCAAACATGCAAAATTTCATCCTGAAAGGTCAGAATGAGAACAAGAGAACAGAAACTTGCAGGCAAACTCAAAATAAGGTGTTGACACATGTCAAATAGAAATTAATGATCACTCTACATTGTAATTCTGAGCAAGCAATATCTATAGAGGATAGCTTTTTAAAAAAAATGAAGAATAGTTTCTAGTGGAGAATTTTGAGCCCTCCAGACAATCATTATTGTAGAATCATCTGTTTACAACTTACATCTTCTGCTATCTTTTGAAGTTGCTAAGACATCAATCTGTTCAAAACTCTCCTGAATTAATATTCAGTTCAGACTGTTTAAAATGTTTTCTTGAAGAAAGCTGACACCACTCTTTTCTTTCACTGGGTACAAAATTTGCATTCTCAAATCATTATTTATCATTAAAACAGAAGTTTTAAAATGGTGCCCTTTGAGGCTGATAAGTTTTTGACATTTTTAAGGCATTAAGCACAATAGAACTAAATGTCCCACTTAAAATGTACTGGAGCTGTGCTCCTAACTCAGATATTTAAAAAACTAACTCTGAAATACGTAACTACCAATAGAGGAAAAAAACCTTTTTGAAATAGTTCATAATTTAGGAGTTTGTGCTCTCAGAAACACTTAGAAACATATGATGCCACTTGTACCATATTCTGATAGGGTTAAAAGCTATCTAAATGTATTGGGAAATAATAGCAGATCAGATAGGGACAAACAAGTTTAACAGTGAGTTGGGAAGGGCTGAACTCTGCTGATCTTGCTAGAGTACACTGTGGGAGCAACTCCAGTTTCACTAATCTGTACTCTGCAGAAGAAATAAAGGTACTGCTTTCATCTACAGAGGGAGAGTGGAAGGGGGAATGCCTGCTGCAGTTTTACTAAGATCTGTTGTGTTTGTTCTGTCCTAAATTAATTCTATGACATAATTCGATGTAATTTCTTTTTTAAACCTTGGTGGTACAGATAAATGTTTGAAAACATTTGAAATTTGTTGAATTGAATATTTGTTTGAAATACATTCTTCGCATGTATTTCGTGATGGTTTCAGAGGTGTCTGATTTGGCTTGTGAATGCACCGGGGTTGTGGCAGACCATTGGTAATAAAGAATCCTGATGTCTAATTTCCTATACTTTTATGTTAAATTAAGAAAGGAGTTGTTAGCTCTGTTAATCTATTATTGGGGATTTTCAGGGGATGATTTCAATTAAGTTTTGCTTTCACATGCTGATTTTTTTGATGGGATTAATCCAGGTGGCTATACAAGAAACGAAAATTGCACGGTGGTCTGAATCTCTCTTAATGGATTTAAGTAATGTATGGTTATAATGTAAGCACACACAGCAGGCGAAGCTTGGAGCTGGGTGATTCTTAGGTACCTCACGAATTCATGTGATTAAAATCGGAGATTATGAAAATGCTGCCTGGCAAATTAGAAGGTAGAACCTAAAAGTAAGTGCAATTTATAGCCAAGCTCTTGCTTACGTACAGATCTTAAGTACTGATTAATTGAGCAATGTGTATGTTCCACATGTATGTTGTTCCACATGTATGTTGAGTGAAAGACTCAAACAGTAGTGAGGAATAGTACAAACTAACCCTTGCCCTTCCAAGTGTAAAGGTATCTGAGTGCAAAGAAACTGGATCCGTAGTGCATGTATTTTTTAGCCTTTTAGTCAGTGTAAGAAACTTCACAGTTGCTGTTCTTTGACATTATTAAGACTTTCAGATATCCTTATTACCTTTAGTAGCAGGAAGAAGGCATGACCATATGTTTTGAGGAAAAGAGTGCCTTGGCAAGCTTCCTAACTTAAATGTTTACATTTAAAATCACCTCTTATATTGGATTGGATATTAGGAAAATTGTCTTCACCGAAAGGGTAGTCAGTTGTTGGAACGGGCTGCCCAGGGAAGTGGTGGAGTCGCCATCCCTGGAGGTATTTAAGAGATGACCTGATGGGGACATGGTTTAGGGTAGACTTGGTAGTGCCAGGTTGACAGTTGGACTCAATGATCTTAAAGGGCTTTTCCAACCAAAACAATTCCATGATTCTGTGATAAATCTATCAAGTAATAATGTTTGTACAAGTTATTAAATTTTCTGTTATGTCGATTTATGACCTGCTTAGTAAGACAAGAGTTCTGCAGGGCAACAGGACAGTCATGAGGGGAAATGAATTGCTTTTTAATACCTCTTTAACAGAATAATATGAGACTTTTTTATATAACAACAACTACTTACAAAAAGAAATAGACACATTAGAGAGAATATCAAGGGAAAAAAGCAACAAGGATTTTATTAAGGGTATTAGGTGGTATAAATAAGCTGCATTTATGGTTCATTCATGTAAAAAGTGATCTAACTGGTAATGGCTGATAAGTGACAAACAAAAAATAGACCAATTCTTCAGAGAGGTCCCTATCAGTGAAATTATCTTGGCAAATCTCAGATTCTAATATAATCTCATTTCTCTATGTTAAAGGGAATGACAGTGAAACCAGGTAGACTTAATGCTGTAGGGCAGGAATTACGGTGAGGAGAGAATAAATTTATAATTAACAGACATTGCCGACATCATCAGACAGCACTATTTAGTTTTTCTACTCTAGGGAGATGTTGTATTCGGCAGTAATCCACCAAGTTCAGATCTACTGTCAAAGCAAGAGATTACCTGATTTGATCATAGGCAAACCCAGGGTGAATCCAAGCAAATTTAACAAGGCATCTGTGGTGAGTTGACCCTGGCTCGAAGGGCAGGTGCCCACTGAAGCAGCTCTGTCACTCCACTTTTCAACTGGACAGGGGAGAAAAAATACAATGAAAAGCTCATGGGTCAAGATGAGGACAGGAAGGGATCACTCACAATTACTGTTACAAGTGTAACAGGCTTGACTTGTGGAAAATTAATTTATTAACAGTTAAATCGGAGTAGGACAATGAGATATAAATCTACGCCCTTAAAACACCTTCCCCCCATCCCTCCCTTCTTCCCAGGCTCATCTTTACTCCTAATTTTTTTACATCCCCCTGCTGAGCAGCACAAAGGGATGGGAAATGTGGGTTGTGGTCAGTCCATCACACATTGTCTCTGCCGCTCCTTCCTTCTCAGGAGCAGTACTCCTCACACTGCCCCTGCTCCAGCATGAGGTCCCTCCCATGGGAGACAGTCCTCCATGAACTTCTCCAACAGGCTGCAGTTTTTCACAAACTGCTTATCTAGAATTTCTGGTGGCGGGAGGGGGGGCAGTTTGGTAGTGGGTGAAGGAAGGGCTACAGGGGTGTCTGCTGTGAGAATCTTAGAGAGAAGTTCCCCTGTCTCCAAGTCAGACCCACCTCTGGCTGCTGCTGAGCCAGTCAGCGCCTCTTTGTGTTTTCCCCTCTTAAATATGTTAATTCACAAAGAAGTATCAGCAGAAGTGGAAACAGTGGAGAGAATCAGCATGGAGAGAGGAGTGGGATGTGAGAGAGAGACAACCAGGCAGACACCAAAAGTCAGTGTGGAAAGGAGATGGCTGGAGCAGAGGTTCCCCTGTAGCCTGTGGTCTCAGTTCGTGGCTGTACCCTGCAGCTGTGGAGGGTCACGAGGGAGCAGAGACCCCCTTGCAGTCCAGGGAGGGCCCCACACTGGAGCCCAGGGATGTGCCCGAAGAGAAGTGCTGGAGCCACCCGCCCTGAAGGAGTCCACATGCCCGCAGAAGGGACCCACACCAGAGCAGTTAGAGGAGAAAACTGCAGCCCATGGGAAGGACTCATGCCAGGGAGGTTCGTGGAGGACTGTCTCCTGTGGCAGGGACCCCATGCGGCAGCAGTGTGAGGAGTTCTCCCCCTGTTCCCACCAGAGGAGGAAGGAGCAGCAGAGACAAGGTGTGGTGAACTGACTGGGAAACTCCCATCCCTTGCCCCCCTGCGCTGCTGTGGGTGGAGGAGATAGCCCAAGAAGAAGGAGAGAGGCTGGGGGGGAAGGTTTTTAAGATCTGGCTTTTTTTTGGTCTTACATCCTCTTACTCTAATCTGATTAGTAACCAATTAAATGGATTTTTCTTCCCCAAGACAAGTCTATTTTGTCCATGACCATAATGGGTGAGGGATCCCTCCCTGTCCTTGTCTCAGGACTTGAACCTTTCCCTGTATTTTCTCCTCCACATCCTGTTGTGGGGAGGAGTGAACAAGTGCCCGAGTGGTCTTTTGTTCCCGGCTGGGCCTAAACCACGACACAGCCCCAGCATGGGTGCTTTCCACGCCGTACAGGCCTTCACGAGCAGCCTGCTCCAGCATGGGTCCCCTGAGGGGTTACAAGTCCTGCCAGCAAACCTGCTTCAGCCTGGGCTTCCCATGGAATCACAGCCTCCTTTGGGCATCCACCTGCTCCATCCTCCATGGGCTGCAGCGGGGTCTGTGCTCTACCATGGCCTTCACCACGGGCTGCCGGTGAATCTCTGCTCTGGTGCCTGGAGCACCTCCTCCCCCTCCTTCTTTACTGATCTTGGTGCCTGCATTGTTGTTTCTCTCACATCTTTCTCTGTCTCTAGCTACAATTTCTTTCCTAGTTCTGGGGTTTTTTTTCCTCCCTTTTAAAATAAATTATCCCAGAGGCGCTACCACTGTTGCTGATTGACTCAGTCTTGGCCAGTGGTGGGTCCAACTTGGAGGTGGCTGGAATTGTCTTTATCAGACATTTAGTAGGGAGGCTTCTAGTAGCTTCTCACAGAAGCCACCCCTTGTAGCCCCTCCCTGCTTCCAAAACCTTGCCATGCAAACCCAATACAGCATCCAAGAGGAAAGTGATGGGATTCAGTCTACTCCTCAAAGGTAAATAGGCTTTCTGCAGTTTCAGTAGCTGATGAAGTCTACAAAGTGTCTAATTCTCCATATGGCAGATGGGAAAGGCTGATACCTCTAAAGGCTACCAGAGAGCTAGCCTGACCGTTAGCATTTAGGCACCATAGCAACTCATCTACTTCTGTATGCTTTTCTGCAAGCAGCTATGACTCAGAGATTTTCTCCAAGGCTAGTTAAAGCATTGCTAAATGTATGAAATATTAAATATGTAGAAGATAGTTTATCTTAGAAGCTTCTCTAATTTACGCCAGCAGAGGAAGCATTTGCTGTTGTTCCTGAGGATTAAGGTGTCCAATCATTTTGGCCACACAGCAGGTTGTGTTTTATGCTGAACAGATTGGACCCAAAATGTTGCTCCCCATAGTCTTAACCAAATCTCTCCCTTGTAAGCCTGAAATGAAATGGATTTGATGCACAAATTGTTTCTCTCGGTTCTCCTGTTTATCATCAAAACTGAACATTTGATAATTAAAGGTAAAATAATTTGCAGTAAGGGTTTTAGTTGTAATTCTGTGGATTTGTGCATAGCACACTTTCGAAGTGAGGCTTCCATATTAAAATTTTTAAATTTATGCCAATTTCTTTAGTTTATTAACTTTTATAATTACATTAGCATTTAGTAAAAAAAGAAGTTTGGATTCTAGGAAACACAGAATACTTTTTACTCTTAGAATCATAGAATCATAG
>NW_010269920.1:0-24572 GCF_000690775.1 Eurypyga helias
CAATATCCTTCTGATATTGAGGGTATTTCTCAAACATTGAATATTAAGGTACTGAGTCAGTTCAGCCACAAGGTCCAAAGCCAAGCGTGAGTGCAGAAAGCAACACAGGCTCCATAAAAGCGAGCCCAGTGGTCAGGGAGCCGGAGAACGCCTCTGGCAGAGATGGACCATTCCCCTATGTGTCGCCAGCAGCAGCACTGGAGAAACATCTAGGAGTTTGTGCCTACAAGCCCAGTGCTTGAAGACCCCACGCATGTCAGTATTGTCAGCAGCATTGATACCCATCGTACCTGTGCTAGAAACATCACTGCACCCCGCTTGCCTCACCGTTTGTTTCCAAACACTGCTAGTCTACACAGCGAGGTGCCTGCATGCCGTGCCCTGTCACCACGTACAGGTTCACAGAGTGGGATTGTTCGTTTCACAACTGAATATTGCACAGATGGACGTGCATCAGCTTAAAAAGAATAAAATCAAGCATTCAAAAGTCAGGAAACGCCCTATATGAGCTTGCGCAACCCGCGATAATTCAGATTACAGAGCATATGAAGTATTATATGAGATCTGTTGTAAACACATTCTGTCTTTATGCAACTGTATGCTACTTTTTCAGAATGCCTTCTGCCTGATCCAGGCCGTGAGAATGGGAACTGTGCTCATGTAATCCACAGAGATTCACTACTGATTTTATCCTTATTGTTAGATGTGTATTCTCGTGATTTATCTACTCTGTACTAGTTAAACCTAGTACCTAAGTCCTTCTTGACTGAGTACTTACAATGACATAACTAAACAGTTTATCATAACTGCTAGTGGATAGTTTTTCAAAGACACTGTTCCTCAGAAAATACCTGATCATTGAAGCTGAAGCATTATCCGATCATCTGCCATTTAGGAAAACCAACTCAGCCAGCACAAAGGTTTGAGTCTGAATCTCCCACATTCCTGCAAAAGGTTGTACTACTTTTCTGTACACTATTACAGCACCAAGGTTTCCTTTTCTGCTCTACTGAAATCCTGACATGATAGGCAGCCTTACTGACTACAGGGATGAAGCTTTTCCATTTCAGATTCCCCCCTATTGAGGAGTCCGTGGCAGCCCAGAGATGCAGAATTGCAGACAGTGCAGGTGAACTCTTCAGAAAAATTATTTTTACAACAATGTCTATTCAGTATATGCAAACTAAAGTTTCTCACATTATTACAGAAATTAAATTTGAGTGCATTTTTTAGAAGTCACTTTGTAAAATCTATCTGTGACACGAAATGGAAGTAATGGGGAAGATACTAGTATTATTTCACCATGGGCACAGCAGTGTATTTTGTCCAGTCTCATTTTTGAAAACCGCTAAAAAATGATGGAGCTTTAAACCTTGTCAGTAATAAATACTCTATCATCTGATGTTTGTCATAGCTTATTAATGATGAGTTGTAATGCAATGACAGTACATTAACCGACATACTCAATATAAATTGTTGTTTATAATTAAGCATTTTTTGGGGTCAGATTTTTAAACCCTATTTCTTGGCAGAATAGGGGAAAACTAGAAAAATACATGTAAAAGTTATCAAGCATGTATTCTGTAGGCTGAAAATACCTAAATAGCGTGGTCTCGGTGTGGCAAAATACAACATGAAAGTCACAGATTTTTCTCCACTGTTGTGCGTTCTATAGCCTCCATACCACTAATGAAAAGATCACTGTGTCATCATCATAAATTGAATATGTGCAAATATGTGCATTCTGACAAGCTTGCTCAATGGCCACACCTCAGAGCACAGTATCACGGAATTATTTCAGATGCCACCAGAACATAAACCAAACGCAGAGTATTCAGAGCGCACTGTTGTCAGTTTGTGCTGGTCATGGGTGCAGTATACCGTTCTGTTCAGTGGTCTCAAACCATCAGCGTGTTGCAATGTACTATTATTACCTGTCTGAATCAGTCTGGTACCACACTAGGACAAAACATTTTGGTAAAGCAGAGTATCACAATGATAGAGCATGAGTTCACTACACTGTAAAACTTATTCAGGAGTTCAGGAGCTGCGGATACTGTGCGACAATGATCTGATTTTTTTCCATATTACTCTTTCAAAGTCACAATTCATTTATCCCTCCTAAATTATCTATCAGAAAAACATCGTCATTATATCACAATGCATTTGCGTGTTAATGTATTAATATACGATGGCTTCATAAAAACCTACCAAACTGGCTAGTCAGGGTAGCATTGTAAATTTTTCATCACAGAAAAAACTGAGAAATACCAACACAAACATGCTCTAGTCTGGGAGTGCTGAATAAATTATTAAAAAACTCAACATAGACTTGCATTAGCTGATATTTTGAAAAATCAATGCATTTGCGTGTTAATGTATTAATATACGATGGCTTCATAAAAACCTACCAAACTGGCTAGTCAGGGTAGCATTGTAAATTTTTCATCACAGAAAAAACTGAGAAATACCAACACAAACATGCTCTAGTCTGGGAGTGCTGAATAAATTATTAAAAAACTCAACATAGACTTGCATTAGCTGATATTTTGAAAAATTAAGTATTTGCAACTCTATTGCCCAACACAAAGAGGTAGTGTGACACAAGGTTATAGAAATCTATAGGTAAATAATTACAAGTGCCTGCAAGGCCAAATCTTGGTTTATTATCTGTGAGAGTATGAAACAAATGCCTACACACTCATGATCAGGAAGAAAAAAAAAGAGATCCAGTTCATGTCTTTAAATCGGTCCACATTTCTAAGCAATACTAGCAAGATACTTTATTGCATGTCTCCAATTTTAAGCAAGGCCAACAGTTGTAAGAACTCTGTGCCTTTTATTGCCCAACTCACAGAAATCTTTAATGTTGCACCCACTGCCTGGGTCATGTTCTCCAGTCTCCCTGCTCTGGAAACTGAGCAAGGTGTCACTGGCAGAAGTGAGAGAGGACAAGTGCCAGATCTAAGCCATGAAGCATGACTAGAAATGACAGCCATGCTGCAGGAACACAGTGTTCATATAGAAACTTTGTTCCTCTGTACGTAACTTCATCACTATATACCTCAGAAACAGAACTGCTTTTCTGCAGAGTAGTTCAGCTGTATAATAGTTCAGCTGTATAATAATTCAGCTACATAATAGTTCAGCTCTATAATAGTTCAGCTCTATAATAATTAAGCTCTATAATAGTTCAGCTGTATAACAATTATATAAAATAATTCAGTTGCAGACATATTATGCAGGGTGGGGGGTTTTTTTGCATATACTAAGTTATGTTTATACCACAAACTAGCAAATTGTGAGGGCTACATGGATGCTCGCTTCTATTTCTTGCTAAATGCACCACATTTAAGGAAAGGATTAGTCAACAAAAATTGCACTTTCCATGCTGACAGAAGTATGTGCACAGGCAGTCCCTGTCAGCAAACCTACATGCCCGTAATACTTCATCTGTGCTCAGGCTGATAGAAGTTAACAGCCATACCTAAAGAAGGTGTTTATAAAGGGTATATTTATGAAGTTATGAGCATTAATAGCTCTTATCCTCCAGCTACAGTGCATTCCAGGCACATTAATATAGGCTGGAATTTGCAACCTTACTTCTGTACGTGATGTGGTACGAAGAATACAGTTCTACAGAAGCTCGAACCCAGCGTTTGTATGAGCAGTAATGAATGCAGTTAAAACTGTTTGTTTTCTAATTTGAGGTACTATGGTTCAAAGACAGTGTATGATCAAAACTAGCTAAACCAGTTCAGGAAAAGTCAAGGAACTTATTTTCAGCTGTGTATTAAAGATAGTTAGAATATTTAAAGATATCTTTGGATTCAAAACAAAGCAAATACCTCATGAGCAGAACCTCTCATTTTTACTCTTCAAAGAAGTAATACAGTTTTTGGTCAAGTGCTTTCACTAATGAATTAAGTGATTGAGCGTACTTTAGTGCTCTGGGTGTTTTTTAAACATATATGGATGTATTTAACACGTATTAAGTATCAATGTGCAACCTGGCTGGGTAATGAATATATTGTTTGCAATTGAATGCATTCTGCTACCTTCTATATGTTTTCCATGTTAATGTGCTAATTCTTTGGTTTTCAGTGGCAACTGTTAGGTTTACAATGTATATTCAGTAAAGATTACTGATCACCATATCACAGAACGGAAGGGATCTCTGCAGGTTGCCTAGTCCACCCTTCTGCTCAAACCAGGGCCACCTAGATCTGGTTCATAAGGGCCGTATCCAGTTGGGTTTTGAGTACCCAAGGACAGAGACTCTGCACCCTTTCTGGGCAGCCTGTGCCAGTGTTTGACAACCTTCACAATCAAAAAAAAGGGTTTTTTTCTTTTATTTCAATGGAATTTCCTGTATTTCTGTTTGTAGTCTTGTTCTGTCACTGGACACCATTGAGAAGAGTCTGGCTCCATCTTCCTCACTCCCCCAACCAGGTACTTACACACACTGGCAAGATCCCCCTGAGCTTTCTCCAGACTGAACAGTCCCAGCTCTTTCAGCCTGTCCTTGCACGACAGATGCTCCAGGCACTTATCACCTTCATGGGCCTTCGCTGGACTCATTCCAATATGTCCATCTGTCTTGCACTGAGACCCCAGAAATCTCACCAGTGCTGGGTAGAGGGGAAGGATCAACTCCCTCAAGCTGCTGGCAGTGCTCTTCCTGGTGCAGTCCGGGAGGCAGTTGGCTGCCTTGGCCATGAGGACACACTGCTGGCTCATGATCAATGTGCTGTCCACCCAGATCCCCAGGGTCTTTTCTTCAAAGCTGCTTTCCACCTGGTTGGTCCCCAGTCTGCGCTGGTGCAGTTGGTTACTCCTCCCCAGGTGCAGGGCTTTGCATTTCCCTTTGTTGGACTTTATAAGATTCCTGTTGGCTGCATGACTACACAGAAACGTAATTTCTCCTCTTGCATTCTTGCTGCATCGCTTAAAAGCAACAGAAATACCTATAATGAGATCCAAAGTAAGGAACTTAATTTCATACTCCTTATTTTGAAGAAACTGAGGAAAACACCTTTTAACTCCACTGGCTACCATGTGAAATCCTGTCAGCTCCTGATTAGTGATATTTGTGTTTGATAATTTCTTTCTGCTTTGTTATTGAAATTTTCTGATGTAATTGCATTTCGGCATATCAATAGATGGAATTGCATCTTAGTACGCTGAGTATATCGATAAACCTGTGGGTGGTAGGAACAGTTGCTAGGAATGGTTGATATCTGTAAGGAGCGCTGTAGTGTGAGCAGATCCTTTAAGAGGAAAGACGAAGGCTTAGTTACAACTTGATCGTGTGAGGCTTAGGTCATCACACCATTTAGGGAATGTAGCTATCTGGATCCTATGATTAAAATAAAACAGCTCAGTAAAGAACAAATGTCATACAGAATAGATTTCTTGAAAGAAACCACATATTAAAGGTGTGAAAGTTGTTGCTCAGTTAGGAAGTGGCTGAAAAAAGCTGTAAGAGAGGTAGCCCAGTCACAAGCATAAAGTGAGCCTAATGGGCTCCTGGTTCTGGTGCCCAGCTATCACAGACACTAGGTCACATAAGTCCCTTTGAAACTTATTGTGTTCTATTTTTTAACACAGTTGCACATCGCTGATTCTTTCTTTTAATTGTCCTTTAACTTGCAGTCTAAATGCATTTACCAATATACACCTTTGTTTCTCTGCCAGTACTTGCCTTTTTATCCAATAATCCATTCCCACAGTGTACAGAACAATCTTACCCTATTTCAGCTTTCATTTTATTGGGCTCAAATAGCCATGTCCTCTAAGATTCCTCTTGTGTAGAGAATCTCTTTCTTAATCATTCCAGGAGCCCATCTTCCCATCTTTTGCAGATTCAATTCATAATTTTATACAACATTCCGGAAGAAGTTTCACTGAGATCTTGCACACCAAAAATATTTTCATACCTCTACTGAAAACAGATATCTTGATGGCAGCTTAAGTTTATATTTGTTTTTCTCAGAAGTGTCTCATGTCAGCAGTTCATAAAAAGTGTGACTTTGATGCGTATATTTTGCCTTCCTCTTCTGTCACGTCAGACTGTTGAGTTTCTAGCAGATAGCATCGTTATTTGTTCCCAAGCACAAACTACACTTTTCTATATAAATGAAATTTCTTCTCATTTCTATTAGTCTAGGCTATAGGCTCTTTTAGTATTAATTCTAATTTGTAATCATTAGTTACTTGTGTTGTTGATGTTTCTTCCCTTTATCAGTGAATTTCATTAGCATGTGTCCACATGTCAACATTACTTGTAGCCATTTCCTTTTATGTCAGCTCATTTCATGCTTCACTTTTTCTCTTGATCTTATTTATTAGTTTTCCATATCAAAATTTGAAATCTGCTGACTTCTTTTGCTTAGTAATTATGTAACATACCCTGAGATTTGATACCTTTGAATTCATGGTCAGTTCTCCCTTCTATTTCTGTTTCAGGTACCCTTTTCTTGCATAAGGTTCATAAATTGTCCTCAAAGACTGGTTACACACAATCACCATGTAGCTCACATAAACAAGAACAGTAATTTCTCTATCTGTATAATTATAGAAACTATACAAGTTCTTGTCTTATTGGTCACAATGATTACTTCATAGTTTTTTCCATTGTACTATTAAGCAGTTTAATAATAACCTGTAATATAAGCAGAACATCCTGCCTAAGTGGTATTCTCTCCAAAGCAATTTATTTTTAGCTTAGTTTTCTGATTTTGTAGGTTCAAAATCATTTATTTCTCATGTCTACTCTGTTCAAAGTAAGCCATTTCACACTTTTCAGCTGTGAAATTGTATCACTTCCTCAGTCATGTAACCACTGTCTCAAAAGTTTGGAACTTGTTGGTGTCTATTGGATCTTTTATCCTTTGACTAATGATGTTGCATTATATTAATTGCAGCTTGTCATGATCGTGGCAGTTCAGAAGACTGAAGCCATCAGTGCAAAGGCCCCTCTTCATCAAAGGAATACACAGTATTGAGAAAAGCAAGCCTGTCAAATGCAGGGCACTGTTCTGCCTATGGTCTCCATCTCCACAGTGCCCAGGATCCCAAGAGCAGGTTTCAGTGCTGGAAGAACTGGGACAGAGGTATTTCTTCCTTGACTATTGGATGAGAGGGATGGGTGAAGCCAAGCTCTGAAGGTGATGATCCACCTAGTAGTGATGTTACCTCGATGCCACTGCCAGCATGGTGACCTAAGAAACTGTGTCTCCTGTGAAGTCTCCTGGGGCTGCCTGTAGCAGGGTAAAGGTAAGAGGCACCTGCAAAGGAGTAGAAAGAGGGCAGGGAATTAGGATCCCTTATTTTTTGTGGCTTGCACTGAGTGAAGAGTGGGTCAAAAAACTCCTGCTGGTTCAGCTGACCCCAGGGATAGTTGCTGGTGAGGCCTTTGAGTGCGGACGTCTGGCATGACTGCCGGCCATCAGTTTGCGCATGCAAAGCTACTGCCTGTGCAAACTCGGTGCTGCTGGGATAGCACAGAGGACTATGGTCTTGTGACCAAGTCAGCAATGTACATGACTTCTCCACAGCTCTGAGCTAATTCCTGCTATTCCACCAGAAGCTCCATGTTTTTTACCCTAGAGACACATTCAAGAAGTGTTACAGTTAATTTGTTTTTAATGAGGTGTGCTGGTACAAGCGGCTGCTGATGCTGGTTGTGGTGGGGAGAAAATTAAATACATATCCCTGGCAGAGTTTTCTGCAGGTTTAAGAATTGGATACCCAGAGCAATGCTGGAAGGTATACTCTTCCACATTTTCCTGTGTAGTGACCACAGGACTGAAGGTGCAGAAACCCAGGTGAGCTGCCAGCTTGTTCCTGCCTGAAGAAACAAGCGCTCTGTCCTTGCTGCATCTGTCGTGTGGCTCCAAAGTGTAGTAACTGTTCTTGGTCTTCAAGGACACTTCAGGAATTCCAGTCTTCTGGAATCTTTTACTTAATCTGTTTTGCTTTATATCATAAATCCTTCGAACCAGGATGTGGATGAGAGACAGAATGTGGATTAGAAAATACATCCCCTCTCCTAAGTAGAATCCTCCTAAGGGGAAAACTGATCCCACTCTCCTAAGGAGAGAAGCAGCTTTCTGTCATTTTAGGTTTAAATTACATTTATCTGTTCTTGGCAGGATCAACTAGCAGGATTCTGCTTGAATGCATTGCTTAGAGAGACAGGGCCTTTGCAAACCTTTTTGCAGCTCAGGAGTAGAAGAAATCAAACTGAGTGTTTTTCTTCTGTGAGGCATTTTAATAGCTGTTCTTGTTCAACAATAGGTCAGGATTTCTGGGCTTAGACCATATTCTGGATCTGACATTTGGAGCACAGTCGGAATTTAAACCATTTTTTTTTCTCTGTATGTGTTTGGGTTTGGTTGGTTGGTTGGTTTGGTTTGGTGGTGTTTGTTTTTTTTTTTTTTCCTGTGTTTAAAGCAGGACAGGTTTTTTTCCAAAACTATTATGGCATAAAATATTATCCTGTACTATGAGTTTGTTCTGTTGAGTCCTTGTTTCCCTCATGTATCAACTGCAGTTAGCTTAACTATTTCCATTAGCTAAACACCTTCACACCCCTTGGTGTTTCATGGGTATTAAAACTGTAGCACTTGGTTCCATTAATTTTGCCTGAAGTACAGCAATCCGTTTGGTAGACGGAGTTGGAAATAAATCATGCCTCCATTATTGTCTTAAAGAAGCTAACCTTTCATTTCCTCCATTTCCCATTCTTACTTTCTCACTCCCTTATCTCCTCCTCACCTTACTAGACTGGGTGCTACAGTATCTTGGGATCTCTTAGAATCACAGGATCACAGAAAAATTTTAGCTGGAAAGGACTTCCTATGGTCCAACCGCCTACTCAAAGTAGAGCCAACTCCAAGGCTTAACCATCTTCAAAGATCAATCTGTGTCCTCTGGCTGCAACCCCTACCTCCTTCTGTTACTCTAATTCATATTGATCTCATCTCTATGGTTTCTGTTAAGTCCTTATGTATGATAAAGGAGCTGTAGTTGTTTTGGAACTAACCTAGACACACTATAAGCATGGTCCTTGGGTGTTTCATTTTGTTCTTTGCCGTAGCGTGTAGGTGGTGAGTTCTGCTGTGTATCTGTTAACAAAGGATCACGTAAAACCACACCACTGTAGGGCTCTCTCATTTCGTCACTCTAAATTACAATTGCAGTGCACCCAGCAGTAATTTAGGACAAAGTACACTACAGAGATCTTGAAATTAATACTCAATCCAAATATTACAAAACAATAAAGTTCAGATTAAAGGTTAGCTTGAGAAGAAAATCAAACTGTATCAGGATAGAGCAACACAGCTCTGGCACTCAGTGGTGATACCAGGCAGAAATTAGGGGAGTGTCAGGCAAAGACATTTTAGTGTTGTGATCTCCAGCTAAATTTCATGTACTAGCATGAAATGCCTCTGCTTGTCTGTTACATCGCTGACGAGGGGAGGTAAATAATGATGCAGACAGTTCTCAAAGTGCAGGAGCAGCACTGACTTTTTTATGAGGCTCAGAAGTTGTCAGTGAGTTAGAAGGCCAGTAGCCAGCTATGCTGAGCTACAGGCAGATCAACATCGACTTCTTCCCCTTAGAAATGTCATTAAATGGACCTGTGCCTCCCGGTGAAGGCTCAGGCAACCTTGGCACTCTCTTCGAGGTCATTCTCCATTCCAAGGCCCTACCCAGTCATCGAGGGTTGTCTGCTCAGGGACTGACTGCCACCCCACAGGAAACAGGAGACCCCTAAGCAAACCCCTAGCAGGCTAACAGAGAAACATGTCCCAGTAGCAGAGTGGAGACATTTAGCTTAAGATGTAATGTATCATAAACCATACAGCAAGCTGAAAAAGCCCTGTCTCTCATTGCCCAGCTAATTAGTTTGAGTGCAGTGCCATGAATCCTCAGTGATACTGATTCCAGTTCTGAGGTTAGCACAGCCAGCTGGGCTATCTGATATCACACTGGTCTGGAATAGACACAAATAGTTACCTTATACAGGGCACTGGCCTAATTATCTCCTTTCATAATTTTTATACTCAAGATAGGAGTACCTTCTATCTGAAAGTCTGAAAAAACCCTTCACATTTTTGGCCATCTTTTAATTGTAAATGCTGCAGCAGAAATCATTAAGAGTTGTAGTCCCAAAAGCCTATGCTCTGGGTGAAGTTGCACAGTCTCTTCAATATGACAATATCTAGAAAAAATCAGATGGCACTTAGCTGTTCAGCCATGCTGGACTAAAAAATGGTGCTAGGCTTTCCCCCCGGATCAAACTTGCTGCCTTCTGGACATGCAAAAGCTTTGACTGATTCTCATTCATTCTTTATTTTTTTTTCATTTTGGCTTTCACATGTCATATGCAACATACGGTTTTGCCTATCTCCTCTTTCATCTACCTCTTCAATCTTCTTTCGGGAAAACTCACAGTTACTCTTGTCCCAGCGTTCACAGTATTTCTTCATTAATGTTCTTTGTTTCCCTCCAGTGAAAGGTGCTACACCTTGTTGCTTTCAGGTTGCATATCGTGAAACATGCTCATACAACTTGTAACATGGTTTATAGGTCTCAGGTCCTTCTTTCCCAGACTTTAAATCAACCTGTCAGCCTAGCAGCAGTTACCTGCAAGGAACTGCCACTGACAACATGAACCCTGTTGCCTTTACCTAGATGAATGTATGTATTTTGCACAATGTGATACCATAAGGCAAGAAGCTAGAGGAGCAACTCTAGCGTGAAGTTATGCATGAATGCATTGTGTCCATATGTGGGCAGAGAGATGCAAGCAGTCTCTGTTTACTGTAATTTAAACTTCTAAGTTATTAATTCACCTGTCAATCTGGTTTATACGTATGAGCTTCACACTTGCATCAGACTTGTGCCTTCTTCCACAGCTAGGGAAATGGATTACAGCTGCTGTGGGATGGGCCCTGACCTACAGATTTTGATAGTGAGTGCAAGTTCAGCTGTACACAGTCAGTCTTCCAGTGTCATTTCACTCACACCTCTACGCCCTTTCTTCCTACTTGCTCCCCCAGCAGGCACACAGTCTACTTGCTAGATTAGAAACATGTGGCTGACACTTAACCCCTTCATCCCATGATAGGTGTGACTGCTGCAGCTAGGAGGAGAGAGAGGACAGAGAAAGCATTGGGGTAAATAAACCAGAAACCACTGTTAGAGAAGCCATAGTGTTGGACAAACTCCAGCTTAGAATACAAGAACAGCTACACCAGTGGATACCCTGGGGCAATATTCTGAGGAGCAGTTTAAAGGCAAATCTGGGAAGCAGCATGGCAAGGAAGTGGCATCAGCTTTTCAGTCACAGAAGTGGTCTCTGCTATCTCAGTTTTTCATGTAGGGAAAAGATGATTAATAAAATTACTGTTAGGGACAATACTGCAATAGATTCATGCCATGCTAAAGACATTACTGTTAAAAATAATCTAATCTGTACACCTTACTATTAATGAAGTTTTCTAAAAATACTTCTTGGTTAATTAAATCTGTAATTCTACAGATAAAACTAGGAGAGGTGGAAAATACTTCAATGGATTTTTACCTTCCATTTGATTTTTCTTTTCAAGCAGAATTCAAGGTAACAGCTCCACTGACATCAATGTCATTACTGGGGGAAATACTAATACTGGAGCATGGACTTTCATGATTCCATGCACACTTATTTCCTGATGTTTGAATACTGAAAGGATTGTGTATGTTGAGTTAAGGAGATGTCTATCCTGTTTGTAAGAAGCATCCATTTTTTAATGCACCAGTAACTTTTCCTGGGACTTTGCTGGGAATAGTTTTACAGTTTCAGTATGTTTAAATGATGTATTATTTTAAATTATTGCAGGCAGAAAAACTTAGAGCAAAAGTGATCTGTTTTAAAGGTGGCTAATGGAGCAGATCTTAGAGAACAGAAGCTAAATTACTCCTAATATCAGGTCTTACAGGAAAAAAATCCAATACTAGAACCACAGTGAACAAATACTCTTGAGCATTCTCTCTGTATAGCTTTATTCACTAACAGTGTCACATTAAGGTTAAAAAAGCGGCTTTTGAGTCATTCTGGTCATGCAACAATGCTTCATACAGTATTTTTTAGAACCTCTCACATTACAATATCCCAGGTTCAGCTTTGTTTTCTTTGCTAACTGGGGATAGCAAAACTAGAGTTTCAGTTGCTTTTGCTCAGTGCATTTGGATGTTAAAGGTAAAGGGCACACTAAAAGCCAGTTTCAGATAATTTACAGCTCTGACCATGTGATATCTGAAAATAAATAGACTCTTTACCTGTGGGAACACTGACTACGCTGAAAAAGAATTTGACAACCTGATCTTCATCGTGAACAATTGGTTGCTACACTTTACCTAAAACTGGAAGAGCTTGTATGAACCGACTTAAGCTCAAGGGAAGTAAGGGAAGGGATAAAGAATGGTATGTCACAACAGGGCTTACTCTAACGTGAGCCTGGAATGAAAGGAACAAGATAGACGCTGCATAGTTGTCACTACGTGGGAGAGAGGACAGGAAAAAAGTTTAAGGTGGTTGTTAAGTTACTACAAAAAGCAGTCAAAGCTACTCATCTTCTAAGAGTGAACCTAAACTCAAGGCTTACCAGCAAGACAGTGCTGGGTCTCCAAAATCTTCCTTTGTTTCACTGTTAACCAAAGCATTCCTGTGTGTCACAGTTGCATGTAGCAGAAGAAATAGGAAGAGAACAGTGGGACCAAGAGAACCCCTTACTGGTGAATGCCAGCTCAGTTAGAGTTCTCTCTGGGAAGAACATGCAAAAGTAAGGTGTCAAAAATCAACAAGAACCCAGAATAATTCACAGCATTTATAAATGATGTAAAACTTGCCTTCTGCTCAAAGACAATGGACATGGTCAGAAATCTCTGAGACATGCCTTCTACCGTAATATTTGCATCAATGTGAAGGAGAACAGTGAGTAGAAATATGCAAGTACAGATCCAGGCAAACCACAGCCAACAGTGGAATTTGTTCATAGAAGAAAGTATTGAGCTTCATTGCTAAAATGCCAAAGGTATGACCTGATTCCTGTATTAGTTTGAGACATTCAAAGATCACACTTGCGCAGCCAGTAGTGGTGGTAATTGAGAGGGAGCAATTCCAGCACCAGAGCAGTTGCAGGCACAGAGTGAGAGAGATGTGGACATGTTGCTGTATGAGCTGATACTGCTGTCACAGTACGTAGCTCTCCTACTTCCCCAGAAAAAATATGGCTTCTCAACTGGAAAGCCCTTGGCTGTGCTCTTACACTACCAAGCTGAGCCTAGTCGTCCTTCCACCCTAGAAAGACATCAAGGAAGAACACCTCAGCAACATGGAAATTAATAGCTGTGGTCTCTGTTTAAAAGAGTAAGTGTTAAATCACCTAGACACACATTCTGAGCACAATTTTCAAGGCTGTGAGTAAAATGAGTAGTCCCATTGCCCTTTGTTTTCCAATCTGTAGTGCTGGGCTATTACCTGTCTGGAACTGATATTATTTAACCATGAAGCTATTATTTAACCAATGCTCATCGCAAGTTTTAAAGTTTTATAGAATTTGCACCTTTATATTAGAAAAGAATATTATGTGGTTTCAGACATGATTTTCCTAGAATTACAATCACTGCCTGATACAATGTAAGAGATATCAGTTATCTGAAACTAACATATGGTACACTCATATGAATTGTAGCAAGTGTTTTTTCGTGTTCTTTTGGGAGGATTTATGTTGATTTTGAGAGAATTATGAAAATTGTAATGAAAAAGCGAACAGAATGCTTTAATCTCAACATGAGAGCACCATCTAGAGGCAAATAACATGCCCTGTAGCAGGCTAAGTGAGCCCAAGATTGCAATAAACTGACAAATTGCTTTTGAATTTAATTTGAGAACACTTTCAGAAAATCTCAAAATTAAGAGATATTTTTTCTCCTACACTACTTGTTGTGAAATGGAATAAACTGGTGTGAAATCTTCAGTGACTTTTGCAGAGAGAAGTGAGAAATCAACAGTCAAAAAAGTATAGTCATTTCATGACACCCATTGAATGGTGCAGTTTTTCTTCCAGTTCTCTGTAAGAGTGATTACAGTTGCTCTGAATGGTGAAAACATATGATATCTGTGTGCCTCAGTCTGAGACAGATCTTAACACAAAGATTTCTTCAAGCAACAGTCTGTACTAGAGTACTTCACCATTAGCATCCATCTGAGTGCATTTAGACATTCTTTCACATGCAGTAAACCCCATTTGTTTCTATTTTGATAATTTGTGAGGTTGTGCTTTATATAATTAACATGTGGCAGAGGATTATTGGAGTTGCTAGTTATTACATAGCTTAACAGCTCTTTTGCATAAGCAAACCAGTAGTAATCCCACTAAAATTGTGGAGTACCTTGGGCTTAAACTGCAATGAATGACAGATAAAGCAAGCAAGCCCTCTGTGTCCAGAACTTTGTATTTAGGAAAACTGGACACATTTATGACTCCCTAGAGGATTTTGAGTTTTCACTGCAAGGTGTCTTGGGTAATCTGCAGCTTGTGAAAAGAAACGCAAGATGCTACAATTAGTCTATGTGGAAAATTGTGTCCATATACTTTTGTTTTATGTGATAGGCAATTAGCTTACTTCTTAGCAACTGTCAGATGCATCTGTAAGGTTCTGAAGTAATTCCAAAGTATGCATATCTGTCTGGGAAAGACCGATTACACATGGGCAATAATAGTCACTATATGGCTTTCTGAATGCATCAGAAAGATGACCAGATTCCTAAGTTAATATGGGCTGTGATGTGTCACAAAGTATAACACCTCTGTCATGGAAGAATCACGTTTGAATTCGGTTCTGCACCTAGACTTGATAGAGCTATATTTTCACAAAGCTACTCCTTAGGTGTGGAGGAAATGCATAAAACTTAGATGTTAAAACACCTGGGAAAATACTCATAAGATAGCTGTTAGTTAATGATACAAGTTTTCCTCAAGTAAACTACATATCAATTCCTTAGATAATTATTTTTTCTTTCAGAATCCTATTGTAGATGCTTCCAGAGTCATGTTCAATATGCTTTTAATAAACGTTCCCAAATTAACACACGCTCTCAAAAAATCACATTGTTGTATGAGCTTTGCAGTTAACCAATTACCTATGGCTATCCAGCCCAGAAAAAGTGTCAGTTTAGCCCAATAGGTTCATCCACACCAGCTATATTATAGTTAGCTCAAGCCACACTAACATCAATAAGAACATCTTCAGAGAGCTTGGTTTTGGGTTGCCACGCCATGGCGAAGCTTGTACCACCAGGCCTTCATTATGCTTGTCAGGCAAGTCACTGGATTATAAGTAGCCTGAATGTGCCTATCCATGTTGCTTTTGCATCTTCACCTAGCTGTGCAGATATGCCCCAGATAGAGATTTTATGGCATGGCAGTCTACTTTGTAAATTTAGTGTAGTTCCACTGATACCACCGCAATACTCAGTGGTTACGAGGAATCCTCCAAACCAGGGTAATGCAGCCCCCTGACTCAAGCCCTTTCACTTCCCACTTCCTGCTCTTTCTCTTCTTGTAACTCTATTCCCTTCTACATCTCCCTGTACTTAATAAGGGATAAATTACTGTAAGGGACATTTGAAGGTGACTTTCTAAAAACTGTAATTCTCTTTTGTTTCTTTACACTGGCTAAAGTAAAACAAAAGGCCTTTGTCTTTTCAAGTGAAAGAGTTAATTTCTCTCCCCAGGTTCCTCCCTCTCCCCTCAATTTTACCAACCTTGTCAGGTCTTGCTCGATCTCCTGGGGACAGGTGTGTCCCCTTTTCTTCATCAGGTACTGTACAGGTGGACAGTGACATGACAAATCTCCAACAACTGTTTCCTTCTCCAGTTGACTCACTGGGTGCAGTAGTTAAACAGGAGCTAAAAAAAAAAAAAACCCAACAATCTTATAGTGAAAAAATTATTTCAATTTTTCAGCCTCTTACTTTCTGTCACTATCTCCTCTTCTGTCATCATGAAGTTTCCTAGGGTAGATAAGGTCTTAATTTCATTATTAGAATACTTTTTACACTTTGTACTTTTAGTGCTTCCTTAGGGTTTGCTAAGGAGAATAAAATCTGAGTTCAGGGATTACTTTTTAGTTTGGGTTTATGCTTGGAAATCATGTGGCCTGCACACAGTACCTGCAGGGGTTTGAATATGTAGCATATGCTCTCTGCAGCCTGATCGGATGTAGCTTCCTGTTAAATTACATGAGCTCACTAAAAATGGAAGACACTAATTTGAGCACCCTTCCCACAGAGATGTGACTTTTTTGCAATTTCGCCTTCAAAGACAAGGAAGGCACTAGGGATCAGCTTTTACAGTATTGATTTGTAATTCCTTTCTTTGAAAGAAATTCTTCCCTTCTTTGTCAGGGTGAGCACATAAATTGTCAGTCTAGCAGCACAGTGCTAGGAACATCTCTCACTTGACAGAAGGTCACAAAATGCAGTTGTGTCCACTCCTTGTAAGTCTAGCAGAGCACAAAGTCACCTTTGAAAGTTGGAGGAGAGTTAAGAATTTTCTTGGATTGCAGTTGAAATCTACTCGAAGAATAATTCCAGGTCTTTTTTCAGAAAGCCAACTGTATACCCAGAAAGCCGACCATATCCTGGGCAGAAAACCAACCATACCCTTGGCTCTGCTCTGGTGAGACTCCACCTGGAGTTCTGCATCCAGCTGTGGAGCCCTCAACATCAGAAGGATATAGACCAGTTTGAGCTAGTCCAGAGACGGCCGCGAAGATGCTCCGAGGGCTGGAGCCCCTCTGCTATGGGGACAGGCTGAGAGAGTTGGGCTTGTTCAGCCTGGAGAAGAGAAGGCTCCGGGGAGACCTTATAGCACCTTCCAGTGCCTGAAGGGGCTGACAAGGAAGCTGGGGGGGACTCTTTACAAGGGCCTGTAGTGACAGGACAAGGGGTAACGGGTTTAAATTGAAAGTGAGGAGGTTTAGATTAGGTATCAGGAAGAAATTCTTCCCGGAGAGGGTGGGGAAGCACTGGGACAGGTTGCCCAGAGAAGCTGTGGATGCCCCATCCCTGGGAGTGTCCAAGGCCAGGCTGGATGAGGCTTGGAGCAACCTGGTCTAGTGGAAGGTGTCCCTGCTTATGGCAGGGGGGTTGGAACTAGATGATCATTAAGGTCCTTTCCAACTCATATGATTCTATGATTCTATGATTCTAATGAAACCGAGGGATAACTAAGGATCAAATTATATCCTTGAGGGCATATGTGAATCTCCCTAGGGAAAGCAGCATAAAAGATATACAAGTAAAATTTTATTCTCATTGGAAAATGAGAAACTGTCAGGGTATTTGGTTTCTGTGTCTTTTGGGATTTGGTGGATTTTTGTTTGGCTTTTTTTGTACTGGAGGAACTAAGTAGAGAGTAGGAAATTAACATAGATTAATGGCTCTAAATTCTTTTATATTGGATCACATGATATAGACCAAGTCCTAAAAAAGTGAAAGAGAAATGTTTTCAAAAGCTTCTTAATTACGTGTTTTTAAAGTATTTGAAGTTCTGTTTGCATGAAAACCATGTGATAGTAATGAATAAGACTGTTTAATACAGTCTGTTTTCATAATGAACAGATCTTTGGACATACATGATTTTGGAGGTTAAGCTTGTATTACTGCATCGGAATACTGATTTAAGTGCTACTGTGTGAATAAGATATTGTGTGAATCACTATAACTACATCTACTTGTTATTTATACCTGATTTATCTCAAATATCTACAAATTTTGTTCATCTAGGCCTGGCTGGTTGGTTTATTCTGTCTAGAAATCCAACAGTCTTTGCCCTGCCGCTGATCAGAAATGCTCATATCTCTAATTCATGCAGCTCAGTGTTTGTGGAGTGACATGTAGCTGGGAGGAGTTGACAGGTAGGTTGGTAACATCCTAAAACATTGTTTCTAAATCTCTAAGGGTTTCTCAATCTCTGTCAACACTTGAACACAGAAATTAGCCACATCACAGTCCAGATTCAACCTTTGTGCAACCACAGCTCATTGACTTCATCAGCATCGCTGCAGGGTTCACTTGGCCCAGCTGCTTTTCGCTAGCAGAAGAGTGACCGTGGAAAGGCTCTGCCATATTCTGTATTAGTTGCATAGAAAATCCTTCAGATATTTTTTCTTAGCAGTAAGCCTTTTGGCTATTTGTTTCCTTCTCACCCATGTGGGAGATTCGTATCTCAGTAATCCCACAGTTCTGGTTTTAGCAGCAAAAGCAAACCCATTCAGTGTTCCCGCCAGTACCTGGACTCTTTAGGCCCATCCCTTGTCCCCACACGAGGGAAGGGTGGCCGTGCCTGTGGGTGGGTGCAGCCTGTTCCTGTGCTCAGCTGCGTTCCCAGGAGTCACTCCGTGGGTAACTATTTGCTCAGCAATTTTCGTGGGGAATAGAGAAACATCTTTAAAACAAAATACTCTTTATTTACTCTTTTCTCTTTATAGGTATTTTACAACCAGTCGTGTCCCCTGTAGCACTAAAATTGTGAAAAACCATGTTTGACAGCATACTAATTAGGCCCTGATATGCACAACAAGTGACCTTCCTCAGCTTTCTAATGCATACAGAAATTGAGGAATATCAATGTAAAGATGATAAGCAATTTTCCCCCTAAGTTTCTTACCATTTTTTCCTCATTTCCACAGCAAGTTAACTCCTAACCTTGCTAATAGTACATGGGGCACTTGAATGTTTTATTGTGGATGCTCTCAGAGGAAACAGCTGTAGAAAATAAGGTCCCCAGACGAAACACCAGTTTAATCTTCAGTTCCATAACTTCTCCCTATGGTAGGAGTTGGAGGAAGTCTCTTAGAAACTCATGGGCTCCCTAAAATTTCACCAGCTCTGCAGAGGCACAATTTACAGACCTTTTTTTGATTTAAACATACATGGTTTTGAATAAAACATAAGTCCATTGATGACAGCAATAAACTGACATCATATACCAGAATTTAATAAAAAAATTATTTCACTGAGGCTAGGCTTCCTGCTGTGCACCACTATCCTTACAATGGTAAAAGAACTGTCTTTGTTAATGAGTGCCCAGTTGCCTCTCAGAACAGAAAGCTGGGACCTAAGGAATTTGATCTGTAGGCCAAATTCTCCTTTTAGGTTCACGGGCAGAAGCTAAGGGAGTTTGCCCAGTGAGAACGTTGGGCTTTTAAGAGCACTGCTCTCTGAGGAGATTGACATGAGGTTCTGTGCTTGTGAAACTCTACCAACAAAAAAAGGGATCATCCTGGCAGTCCAGTTTCATGGACCACTTAAGAAAATTTGGCCCATCTAATTTACACTGAAGGAAGCTGCTGCCACTGAACTCTTGAAAGTATTGTCAGAGTTCTTTTGGGTCAGAAAACAAAAATGTCTAATATACTATGTGTGCATACACTGAGTGAACAGAAAAGCATTATAAAGTGTTGTCTCTCCTTGTTGCATGTGTGATTTAGACACTATGATAAGTTCAAATGACACCTCCTCCCACATAATATTTTGTACCTTTGATTTGTTTTTCTGGTTCTAAGAAAGATATCTGAAGAAATCAATTAGCTGTACAGATGTAACGATAACATGAGCCAAGGAAAATGCATGCTAGGCAAAGAATGACCTTTGTGATACATCCATCTCAGCAGATCCGCCCTTGATTGCAAACATTCATGACTAATGGCATAGTTTTAATTATAATGGGGCACTTATTGTTGAGATGCTGCAAATGCATTGGATTTTCAAAAGCTTTTGTATTTGAATGTTTTTCCAGTGCTTGCTGAAGCCGCTTGAGAGGCAATAATTTCCCATGCAACTTGCCAAAGTTAACTTGTAGCTAAGATATTGTGTGATAAAAGTCCTTAATGAAGTAAACCACATTGATTAAAAAAATTAAATGCACAAGTATGCTTTCATTTCATAGAAATACTTTCTCAGTATTTGGTTTCTTTTTCTGATGAGAATAGATAGTGAGGGGACAAAATCCTTGTGGAAACTCCTGCTCCAGTGATGACATCTCTTGACACGCAATATTCCTAGGAATATAGAAATTACTAAATCAGGTCATACTCAAGGTCCATTTTGTCTTCTTTATCTACACATTTATCAGCATATTCAAATTATTCTGAGAAATAAATGAGGTGTGATCTTTGTTCATTTTGGTTAATCTTGCAATGTTTTGTTATTCCATTTTAATTGTTAAGGCAACTAATGTACCTAAATAAAGATTACTATTGTATAATACACCAGATATTTTTCAAAGACTCATACAACTGGTTCACTGTCCTCTCCGTCCTGAAACAGAGGCTATTACTGAATGCTTTACCAGGGTAAACAAAATTAAATACTGAAGATCCTATAACTACCTTAGATAACATCTTTCTTTCTCTAGTTACTATATCACTTTCCTTGTAAACTGATGACATTTGAAATGCCTAGTTCAGCTTCTCTCTTTATATATCTTTAAATATAATATATTGTATTTATTTTTCCTTGCTTTTTATTTTGCAACTATATTGAAACTGCTATACAGCTACCTAAGCCTGGAACCCTTTAAAAAAAATGCTGCAGAGAGATGTGATCTAACTTTTCTGCATGTCTTGCATATTTTTTCCATTGCTTCAAGAAGGATGTTCCTGGGAACTACAGGTGAATCAGCCTGACTTTTGTTCCTGTACAATCAAAGCATGAGTCTTGGAAGCCATTTCTGGGCACATAAGGAGAGACGTGACAGGGAATACCCATCATGACATTGACCAACCTCATTACTATCTGCAATGGGATAGGGACAGAACGGTGGATGTTGTCTATTTTGACTTTAACAAAGCTTTTGACAGAATCTTCGACAGTATTCTTGTACCAAAATAGGACACACGCCTATACAGATGGACTGCTGGATGGATGAAAAACTGTCTGGATCATCAAGCTGAAAGAACAGTGGTTAATCGTTTGTACTTCATCTGGGGGCCACTTACAAATGAGTTCCTCAGAGCCTACTCTGGGATCTTTTTTCGTAACTTTATCAATGATCCAGAAGATTAGACAGAATGTGTCTTCTGCAAACCCGTCAGTAACACCAACCTGGGGGTGCAGTTGATCGCTCAAAGGCAGGCTTGCCATTCAGAAGCATTAGGTGAGAGGAATAAGGTTTACAGAAACCTCATTAAATTCAGCAGTGACAAATGCTAAGTCCTGCACCAGGGATGGACTAATCCCTTGCTATAGTAAAGGCTGGAGACTGTCTAGATAGAGAGAACACTGCTGAAAAGGACCTGAGGGTCCTGGTGGACAGTGAGCTAAACATGATTCAGCAGTATGCCCTGGGAGCGATGCAGACTAACAGCATACTGGGCTCTATCAACAGAAGCACAGCCAGCAGACTGACAGAAGGGATAATCCCTTGTTACTCAGCACACACTAGACTGCACCTGGAATACTGTCCAATTTTGGGGCCCCCAATACAGAAAGGATGATCAAACTGAGCAAATCCAGCAGACGACCACCACAATGGTCACTAGCTTGAAGCACTTCCCTGTGAAGAGAAGTTGAGAAAAGCTTATTCAGCCTGGAAAAGGCTTTCTGTACCCAAGAGGAGGTTACCAAGAAGACAGAGCCAGGCTTTTACCAAGATGCATTGTGAGGGAATGAGAGGGAATGTCCACAAATTAAAAAACGTGAGATTCTGACTAAGGCAAAAAAGTTTCCCTTTAAAGGTAATTCAGCACTGAAAGAGGATGCCTAGATTGCTTCTGGGATCTTTGTCTTTGCAGATTTTCAAGACCCAATTGGATTAAGCCCTAAGCAACCTGGTCTGAATTCATTGTTGATCCTGCTTAGAGCAGGCAGTTGGACTACAGCACTTCTGAGAATCTAAATGATTCTGTGAAACAGGAGATAGTTGAAAGCCTCTACTTTTAAAAATGTTAATGGGCAGTAGTGTCTTCTGAACACTGAGAAATTTGAAAAGCCTTTTACATTATTTCATTGTCTATTCTAAAAAAAAAAAAAGTTGTCAGGATATTTCTTTAGAAATGCAAAATATTGATGTGATATCATCACCTGGTTAGTCTAATGCTATTTACAATGCAGTCACAGAAGCTGAGTGACTTGTTAACACCTGTGTTTCACCATCACAGAAGCACTAGGATGTAAGTAAATGCCTATAACAAAGTATTTATCATACTTGTGCAGTGAGATAATACAAAGAAGTGTTTTATTACATGGAGGTGGGATTGGCACCAGCAGTAACAGCTGTCAGTGTGAGGCTCCCCAGAAATCCAAAAATGACAATCATCCCATTCAGTGTTCATATTCCTGCAAAGAGCTTTTACTTCATCCTTCAAAAGAACAGAGCTATAAATTAAGCAAAACAATATGCATTCATATTTTTTCAGAAATATGGTAGGTAGCATGCCATATGACTGATTATAAATTGGGAATAAAAACCCAGGAGAGAACTACAACAGAGATGAATAAAATAGTGAAGGCTGATGGAAAGAAAATAATTAAGTGTGGAGACCACAAAAGATGAGAGTGAAAATCTAGTAACACCCAAGAAGCTTAAAAAACCCAGTCTGCAGATTTTGTTTAATTGCTCTGTGAAGATCAGTACAGGGAAGAAGAGAAGAGGTTGCAACCCTAGCAGAGTGGGAAATATGTGCCTCTTGGAGGTGTTAGGTCACTCGTAGCAATGAGAGCTTGTAAACATTACATAATAGAGCAGTAATAGACTGGTAGCCCTGTGCTCTGCGCTGCCGCCTGGAATGCAGGACTGCACATACCAAACGAGTTCAGCGTTTGGTCTCTGCAACCACAACGTTACGCAGCATGGACCACTTTTATGGGGAAGTATCTCCACTTACATGCAGCAATGCAGGGGCCTTTTGCTGGTATTTCCTATCATTCTGGGTAGATTTCAGCTCTGAGATTTGTGGACATATTTCTGTTTGTTCATCTGTAAAATGGGTAATGTAACTCTTCCCTCATATATGGTATGAGAATTACCATGGGCAAAAGACCCATTCAAGCTTTAGTGATAACACAGCTGTAGAGAACTCTTTCCTGGAAGGATACTATTCCTCCAAGTATATCCTTTTACGCGATGAGGTCATATTTGAGCATATGGGTCTTCAGAGCTGCCCATTCCATTGCAGTGTCCTCTCTTTACATTATTAGGCTGTAGCAGTGACATATGTGATTGTTCAGCTTGAGAAGGCAGTAACTGGACATAAAATTGTATGCATCAAGGACTCCTGTGGTATTCTGTTTGCAAATACTCCCAATGCACAACTTCACTCTAAAAGGCCCTTAGAGTTTTGGAGAGTTAGCATTTGATCCAAGAATGGCATTTCCACTGGATCCAGATTTGTGTACAGCTGCTTCTTTGAGGGCAGATTTAGAGCTCCACAATGCGATCTTTCCTTCAGTTTAAGGTTCTTCTTAAATACTATTGTTTTCTAGAGGAAGAAACACTTCTCCAGCTTCTGTTGTAACCTTAAGTTCAAGGATAGTCTTACAAATGTGCATGATTCCTAAGCAGACAGGGATAAGGTTAGGAAAGCTAAAGCCCTGATAGCATTCTCTCTGGCCAAGAACATCAAGGGTAGCAAGAAAAGCTTCTAAAGATATGTTGGCAATAAAAGGAAAACTGGGGAAAATGTGGTCCCTCTCAAGAAGGAAATGGGAGACCTGGTTATGTAGGATATGAAGAAGGCTGAGGTACTCAACAACTTTTTTGCCTCAGCCTTCACTGGCAAGTGCTCAAGCCACACCACTCAAGTTTTAGAGGACAAAGGCAGGGACTGGGAGAATGAAGAATCGCCCATGGTTAGAGAGGATCAGGTCTGAGACCATCTAAAGAACCTGAAGGTACACAAGTCCATGGGATGTGATGAAATACATCCGCAGGTCCTGAGGGAACTGGCAGATGAAGTTAGTAAGCCACTATCCATCATATCTGAGAAGTTGTGGCAGTCTGGTGAAGTTCCCACTGACTGGAAATGGGGAAACATATCTCCCCTTTTTAAAAAGGGAAAAAAGGAGGATCTGGAGAACTATAGGCCAGTCAGTCTCACCTCTGTGCATGTCAAGATCATGGAGTTCCCTCCTGGAAAATATGCTAAGGCACATGGAAAATGAGGTGATTGGTGACAGCCAACATAGCTTCATCAAGGGCAGATCGTGCCTGACAAATGTGGTGGCCTTCTACGACAGGGTTATGGTGTTGGTAGATAAGGGAAGAGCAACTGATGTCATCTACCTGGACTTATGCAAAGAATCTGACACTGTCTCACATGACATCCTTGTCTCTAAATTGGAGAGCCATGGGTTTGATTGATGGGAAACATGGTAGGTAAGGAATTGTCAGGATGGTCACACTCAAAGAGTTGTGGTCAATGGCTCGATGTGCAAGTGCAAACCAGTGACAAGCAGTATTCCTCAGGGTTTGATGTCGGGACTGGCGCTGTTCAACAGTTTTGTCAGTGAC